>NW_007174137.1:787982-792159 GCF_000164805.1 Carlito syrichta
GGCGGAAGGATTGCCGAGCCCAGCAGGTCGAGGCTGCGGTGGCCGGGAGCAGCCACTGCACTCCAGTCTGGGCGACAGAGTGAGACTCCACCTCAAAAAAAAAAAAGTTAAAATTAGGAATTTTGCTAGACCAGCATTTTATATGGGAAGACAATCTCTAGGAACATATTCATTTACTAACTCCTGTGGCCAACTGGTGACAACTTTCCCTTGTGCAATAAAAATGGTTCTTTTTTTTCACTTTGGTTATTGGCATTTAGTTCTCTAACCCCACACTTTTTAACATCCTGTTAATTTAAATCTTCAAACTAATAGCCTATATTGTGCAAAGAAAGAATGCTTAAAAGCAAAGGTGTTGACAGTTTGTAGACAGAGGGAACAAATTTCTTTAAAAAAATCTTTACAGGTGCTTATCTGATTCTGTCAAGGAAGTGATTACAACACATATATATGACAGTATTCACTAATAAGGGCAATGTAAGTGACTGGCAACTGGCACCTGCCAAAGAATATCTAGACCTGATATTATATCTATATATTGAAATGTAAACATATTTGTAGAATCATTGCTGTGGCATAATTAGAGATCATCTCCAGAGGTGAAGAACAGCTGGCTCTCTCTGCAAAACATTAGCTCCTTCTCCTAAGAAACAAGTGATTTAGTTTTCAAATTGAAAGATTTTTTTTAAAGTAATGATCTTTTTACTTATGTTAATATCACAGATAATCAGTTCTAAGACGTTGAAAACACTGTAAGCTTTCTTACTGCAATTCAAATTGAAATGTGCTGGGGCATCTATTGCTGATATGAATTTATTCTTACCATTTGTCTCCTGTCTTTGGCAGGACCTATCACTTAAAAGTTGTGCCCCAGCTTCGATTCCAGGTGCAGACACATTGCTAAGCCCATTCTAGGTGGAGGTTATGGGAAAATTGGATCAAAATAAGAATAGAGCAAAATTCTGTCCAATCAAGAGAGGTTGTCCAATGACAAAACTTCTGACCATGGCAATATATTCACTTTACTTTTTTTCTTCATTCAGTGTTTGCTTAAGGGTTATTGCTACTGGACACTGCACAAGGTCATTCAGGGAAATTTTTTTAAGGCCTTACCTTCAGGGAGCCGGTGTGGCAAATGCCTGCTTGCAAATGACTCTGATAATAATACAGCACTTACTGTGTTTCATGCACTGTTCTAAGTGCCTTACATAAATTAGCAATTGAACCCTCTTGGCAGTCCTATAGTGTACATGCTATCATGGTCTTCATTTTACATATGCAGGCATGGAGCATAGAGAATAATATGTCTGAGCTCACACAACTGGAAAGAGTCAAGTTTCAGATCCAAGGTCAGGAAGTTTGGCTTCAGCATTTGGGTTCTTACCCGTGATACCACACTACTACATATTAACCTGTAATAAGAGACAGGAGAGAAAAAGATACAGGTGAAGAGAGGACGACAGGGAGAATTGGAATGCGTGGCAGAGAAGGCCGAAGGTGCATTTAATGGATGCGATCAAAGAACCATTTCAGAGTAAAAGTGGACAATAAGTTGAAACTTTAAATTTGACTCATGACCCCTAGAAATATAAAAGAGTTCATCTAGATGGTTTGGAAACTTTTCTTGCATTTATATTTCTCTACTTGTATATATGCCTTATGTCAACCTTTGCTTTTGTATCAATTGTTCAGCAGCCTGAAAATTCACACAACATCTCTCTCAAACTACAGCTATTCTGTCATCACAATTCAGTTTGTCTAGGAAGTGTTTTTGCACTCCCCAAGTGCATACGTGAATTCTTCACAATGATTATTTTGGAAGTGAGTTAAACACTTGGCAAAAACAAGGAAAAAATTGCTTTGCTCTTAGTTATCTGGATAAATTTAATGAAAGAAGCTGTTGGCATTTTTTCTTCTTGCTCTCTTCAGTTTAGTCATAATTGCTTCATGGTCTCAGAGTTGTGGTTTGCACTTCAGTGGTTAGGAAATCTGAACTCCTTTTGCTTTGGAAAGCTGGTAAGCACAGAAAATAAGAGGAAAAGTTGCATTTGTTCTGGTATGTTTCTAGAAAACTCTAAGTAGGCAGAGAGAAGGGGAGCTATTTGATAAAACACGCTATCTAAAATTACAATTTTGGAGTAGGGACATTGTACATTTAGTGATAGGCAAATATGGCCTCTCTTTCTTTTCTTCCTCCACAACACATTTCTACGTTAACTGGAAACCAACTGTTTTGAGAGATGCTGTATTGAATTGTAGGACAGTAAGAAAAGTCATGTAGCTGATATACTGCGACGGGAGCAGCTTAACAGCAGCTTTAACTGATAATTCCTAGTTTTCTGTAGGCTCATTAGTGCAAACAGTGTGGAATTGGCAAGTCACTGTCCTAATCAGTACAGTTGTAGGTTAGGCATTAGGCGTTAGGGCTTCAAGAAATTGGACCCCTGATAGCTCTTAGAGCTAGAGTCTATGTCTTATTTCACTGTCCTAAACCACTGGAAAAAAATAAATAAATAACAGCCACAGCATGTTTAATTTCACGGAGATAAAAGTATATTGGAAAATATCTTTTAAAATCACTTTTCAATTTTCATTAATATGTTTAATAATCTCTTGAGAAATTTCTAGCAAGGCAGTCAATAAAAATATGATGATTGCAAACTTTGGATTTTAATGAAGTATACTTTTGTGTTTTTTATTCAGATATCTACAATGACACATGGAAAGTATTAATAATTTACATTCTAATTTTTCAGATTTTGATAGAAAATTATTTTACACATCTAAATTTTATTTGCTAGAACATACTGTAGCTTTCCATTATTTGTGAACTAAGTGAAATTTCAGAATTCAATCTCACTGTCACTTTATCCTACTTTGAAATAAGGAAAATGACATAAAAATCAACCAGCTATTCCACAACTCATAAAGTGTGAAACTTTTAAGTTAAGTGTTCTGGTGACAACTTGCAACAAAAATGGAAAGTGGCATACCATTAATCAAGTTATTTGATATGTCATAAAAAGGTGGAATTGGTGGAAAACAGCTATTTCCACTCCATTCTCGAGACAGTAATGTCTGCAGGTATTCTTCTGAAGCCATCGTGCTGAGGACCCTTTTGTCCAAAGCATTTTAAGAAGGTCTCCTATGAGCCCTTTTCATTAATCACCAGCATAGTCTACACGGGAGTCTCCTGAAAGGAGTGGAGGAAAGTCTTGTGTTGAGAGACCTTCAGAAACAGATGACAAGAGCACCCCCAGCCCTGAGACGGGGTCATGTAGAGTGGAAATATGAGCTCCTAACCCTTGACCTCTTTGCCTCTTTATTTTGATTCCTTTAACAATACACGGCTGCCAGGCACAAGCAGTGGCAAGTCCTTCTCTCTTTTGTTAGGCTTGGGAAAAACTCAGGGCAGCTCACTGTGACTCCCACCTAAGGGCTTGCCTGGTTTTTAATTAGAATTACAACTCACACCATATTTTCTCAAACTATGGTTCTTAAAATGATCCAAGGAATACCACATTTCTCAAATTTCCATAGCCAAATGAACATAAGTTACAGAGGGCCATTATTACCATCGTTGTGTGTGTGTGTGTGTGTGTGTGTGTGTGTGTGTGTGTAAATGGGATTTTTTTGGTGGGTCAGTTTAGATATTTAAAATTGTATTTGTTTTGTCCCCCAATGTCTTTGTGAAGAAATTTCACAAATGAGAGTGGTTACAGATCATGAAAGGACAATAAGAGGGGTTTTGCAGTTCTGGAGAAGTAAGATTAACATTATCCACATATGTTTTTACAATCTTGGAGAAATGGCAACAACATTAAAATTACAACAACTTCTCCTAGAACTACCTATTCAAACATAACCTTATCGTAAAAATGTTTAAATAGTGCTTCTTCCAAAAGCACACATTATTTTAATTTAATGCTAAAATAATCTGGTTCATTTACATTGGATAGATTTTGAAAGTCTAAAAGCGTGTGTATTTGTTGACCCAATCAAGTAAGTTGCCATGGACTTTTGTCCATAGAAAATAAAAAATGTAACATACAAAGAAGCTGAGGAGTAAATGTTACATGACTTTGGTTTCAATAATTAAAATAAGAATAAGCTGAGAGTTAATAGTCAACTAATATTCTGGTACATAATACCATAATACCAAAAAAAAAAAAAAAAA
>NW_007174137.1:792179-840159 GCF_000164805.1 Carlito syrichta
AAAAAGAATCCAGACTTCCCATTCTAGAGAAATACTTATCCCTGTAACCCTCTCTTTTTTTTTTCTGTCTTCCTTTACCACTTTCTCCTGCTCCCACACAATCAAAAATATTGAACTCAATTTTACCCTAATTTTCAGTTACAGTTGTCTTATTGATTAGTATTTCCATCTCATAATTTATTTGAAAATTTTAAAGTGCTTCTTGGGGTTATTAGGGAACTGGGGCTTGAAAATCTAATGTCAAATGTAGGTAAAGCATTTTTCTTTGTTTAATTTCACCTCAAGCCCAAACACAAGCCCCAAAGTTGACAATTTTAACTATGCTATGTGGTTGAATTTTAACTATTACCTTAGTATTTAATGAGACTTTAAAATAGTGTTTAGTTTTTTAGTCTACTGTATAATTGTTAAATCACTACTTCTGCAATTAGTTATATAGCCAAAAACTAAATTAAATGTTAAATTTTTCATCTCCTTGGGACTCATGACTTCTTGCCTCTGCCTCCTGAAAGAGCATACCAAATTATGCAGTTACTTATTCATGGGAAACAAATCGTGTCTATCAAAGATTTTTAAATGTGCCATGTTATTTTCACCTAAATTAGATATAATACAAAATGCAAAAAAGTAGATTTGGGGAAGAGGATTATGGATTTTCTATAAGGTGAAACATCCAAATGCAGAACTCAGAAGGTAATCTAAATCAAGGGCCTGGACCTAGAGAAATATATGCAGTTATTTCTCCAGAGATGAAAGCCAACATGAGGAGAAAGAGTATGTCTACAAGGGAGATATTTTGGAGAAGAAAGAAAAGATATGTTAGCCATATGATTGTAATTAATCTCCCTATATTTTTGAGACATCACAATATTAAAGATAAATCATCACTTTTGCCAGATTTGAAAACATCCTACAGCACCTTTAGCTTTATACTAATATACTACTTTTTTAATATAATCCAAAATAGTTCACAATTGGAAAACTTTTCTTAAGAAAACCTAAAAGATGCCATTAATACCATTTTAATTTTAATTAAGTTGAAATCAAAATGGCCCTTTCCATCTTATCTGTACTTTCTATACTTTCTTGACTTTCATTTAGAATCCTCCTCTCTCTCTCTCTCTCTCTCTCTCTCTCTCTCTCTCTCTCTCTCTCTCAATCGATACTTCCTCTCCAATTGTCTTCAACTCTTCCTCTTCTCTCTTACTGGCCTAATGTGGGTCTGCATCACTATTTAAACATGGTCACACTACGCCAGTCTAAACTGTACAATTTTTTTTTCTTTTTATTTCAAGAATGTGGGGTACAATTCAGGGTTAGATATACAAATGGTCACTGCAGAGGTAAAGTCTGGGCCTCACTTTGGTCCCCACTTCACCTGGTCTGAGATCAGGTATCCTTTGCATACACTTTTCAAAACTCACTGACTTGTGCACTGAAAGACACTGTATTTTATTTTCTGCTAAATACAACTCAATAAAAGTGATGATCGTAAAAAAAAAAAAAAAATCAAATAAAACAACTCCTTTCTTACTTCAGCCTCCACCATATTTCTCCCTTTTTTCTTTAAGGCTAAAAATATGGAATTTAATGTCATGTTTCCGCACACACCATTACATTTGCACCCATGACAAAGTCATTGAAACTGGCTTGTCAAGCAATCTGTTTCTAAATCTAATCTTAAACCGGAACCTTAACTTACCTGTGGAGCACTTGACACAGCCGACCGCTTTTTCTTTTATGACCTCCTCTGACAACATACTGAACTTTCTCCTACTTTTTTAAAACTTTGTATTTTGAAATAATTCCAAACACACAAAAGAAGCAAGAATAGTACAATTTTCTTTACCTAGATTCACCTATTTATGTTTTACTCCTTTTGCATTCATGCTTTCTCTCTCTCCTTTTCTGGACAAACTGACAGTAGATAGATCAACAGGTAAATATAGCTAGAGTTGTAGATGTAGATATGCTCATTTTTTCTGAATCTTTGAGCACAGGTAATGTACATTGTTCCTCTTGACCCATGACACTTCAGTATTTCCTATTTCTTTTACATATCTACAGTATAATTATTAATTTCATGAAACTTAATATTGATATTAAACTGCTATTTAATGCAATACATTTTCCTGACATCTTTTACAGCATTTTTTTATTTGACAGAATTTTCTGATACAGAATTGCACAATACATTTAGTTGTGTGTCTCTTTTTAGTTTATTTAATCTGAACCAGTTCCTTTTTCTTTCTTTGATTTTTGTGCCATTGACATTTTTTATATAATGTCCTTCAGTTTAAATTCTCTGGTGTTTCCTCAATATTAAATTCTACTTGTAATGTCTTGGGCTGGAATACCGCATAAAGAATGTTATATGCTTTTCAAGGGTATCAAATCTGGTGGACCCTGATATTCATTTGCCCCTTATTAGTGGTATTAATTTGGATCACTGGCTAAAGCTTTGCCCAATTTTTTCAATGTGTATTTATTATTTCTTCTTTTGTAATTACGGCTGAGTGTCATTATTCTTGGTAGTTAAGTTCTATAAAGTTGCTGTGAATGCTGAATTAGCAAATACTAAAGAATTTCTCTCAGAGGAAATCAGGTTCATGTTTCTGCGAGCCTCTGATTACAACATTTTTGTCAGCCAGTCAATACATAATTTTGCCTTATGTATGTTTTTGTAAAGACAGCTTATCTAATATAGTCTATTCATTAACATTAAACTCACAACCAGCTGCATTGTAACGCATGCCTGAAGGAAGCTTATCTAACACATGTGTTTTGTCTATGAGGCACATTACAACATTCTCACACTTAGTAACACTAGAAAGAGAATTCATCACTACATTTTGGGACCATTTTAAACAGCAAAATAACCCCCCAAAAGCAAAAAAGTGCAAAAACATGACACTAAATATCCCACAAAGGAATGTTTGTTTACAGAAGAAGAATTGAAGTAAGTCTTGTTCCCCCTCAGCTGAGAATATGTGCATTGGGCAGCTGAAATCTTTCACTACACTTGCATATTCATAAGTAGCTCCAGCAGCCATGAATATTGTTTTGGGAGTTACAAGTAAGTTTTATTAAGTAGATGAATTTACAAGTATGGGATCTGTAAGTAATGAGCATCAACTGTAATAAGTAATTTGTGGGAAGATTCTTAATACTGTGTAAATATTCTGAACCTCATCTAACCTCCCTTCCCAGCCTTGGTTTACCATCCATTTCTTTTTTTAATCAATTTGTACAATGATGGTCACAAATGGGGATTCCTAACCCCATCATTCTTTCTATATTTATAACTCAGCATTTCACTGCAAGGAACAGGTTTTCCTTCTTTGTCATCTATCTATTTCTATCTATCTATCTATCTATCTATCTATCTATCTATCTATCTATCTATTATCTACCTTTACCATCTATCTATCTTCAGCATCATCATCCTCATCTATCTGTTTTTACCAATAGGGACTCATGAACTCTAATTTGGGCCTATGTGTGTTCCATCAAGCTGTCTTCGGCATCCTTGTGACATTTCCACATCAATATTTCGGTATTTCTTTCTGGCACTACAAACACTTCAGGATCATATTCTATCTTCCCTTGTCTTGAATTCAGCCATCTTAGCAAGTGACTCTGGTTTGTTTTGGTGGTGAATGCTCAGTCTCTTTACAGACTTACCTTCTTATGCCAGCCTTTACATGGAGGGCTCTTTAAGTTTCTGCTCTAGGCCTCTTTTTTTATCACTAATAATTTTTAAATAAGTTCCTTTATTTTAAAAATTATATAAGTCTCTTCCATAGTTTCATGCTTCTCTGAAGTGTCAGAGCTTCTCATCAACTTTTTTCTTTCTTTTTCTTTTCTTTTTTTTGAGTCGTAGTCTTACTCTGTTGCCCAGACTAGAGTGCAGTGGCACACTCATGGACATTGCAGCCTGGACCTGCTGGGCTCAGGTGATCCTTCCACCTCAGCCTTTCAAGTAGCTGGAACTACAGGCACATGCCACCATGGCTGGCTAATTATTTATTTATTTATTGTAGAGACAAGGTCTTGCCAAGCTGCCCAGGCTTGTCTTGTACCCCCGGGCTCAGGAAATCCTCTTGCCTTGGTACGCCAAAGTGCTGTGATTATAGGCATGAGCCACTGCGCCTGGCTCCTATCAACTTTAAAGTGACTTTTGCTGCCTTGGTTACATTTGGAACTAGTTTAGCTAGTGTCTGAAGTATCATAAATAGTCAATGAATGAATACTTTTATGACAATGAGATAGAGATTAAATAATCCTAAATTGTGATTTTACTCTGTGCATATTCTACTTTTGACAGATACAATTTGGCCTTCTGTATATCTGACATATGTCAATATTTATTATGTAAGAAAGGATTTCTATCATGGTATCTTTCTTATTTCCAGAAGTACTTTTACTATACATTTTTAACAGATTCTTCATCAAGATCAACAGTTCAGATTGACAGATAAAATACAAGACACCAAGTGAAATGTGAACCCAAGGTAAACAGTGAATAATATTTTAGGAAAGTATGTCACAACTAAGTTTTAAAATTCCATTGTTTATCTGAAATTCAAATTTGATGGTGTCCTATACTTTTTATTGCTAAATCTAACAGCTCTTATCAATACATTATAAACATTTCTCCTTAAAGGGTAAAACCTATTAAGTGATTACGGCACTCACATATTATCTAGAAATAAAAGTAAAATTGTGTTGAAAATGTATCAAATGTTATTATATAAATGAATGAGAAAAAGACCTTATATTCCTGACTAGTATACTTTGAACATTTCATGGATATGCTTCTCACTTAAAATTTAATTCTAACTTGTAAAGGTTTTTTAAACTATATGACACATAGCCGGGCTCGGTGGCTCAGCCTGTAATCCCGCGCCTTGGGAGGCTGAGGTGAGTGGATTGCCTGAGCCCGCGGGTTCGAGACACGCCTGGGCAACTTGGCAAGTCCTCATCTCTACAATAAATCAGAAAATTAGCTGGGCGTGGTAGCACGCGCCTGTAGTTCCAGCTACTTGGAAGGCTGAGGTGGAAGGATCTCCGGAACCCAGCAGGTCGAGGCTGCGGTGGCCGGGAGCCGCCACTGTGCTCCAGTCTGGGCGACAGAGCGAGACTCCAACTCAAAAAAAAAAACTATATGGCACAAATGTAAACATTGTCATAGTTATGTTCATAATTTTAATGGCGAGTTAAGTTAATGATGTAAAGCAAAATAAGATTTGCAAAAGTGCGATGTTATAGGTGCAGGATTCCTTCAAATCAGCATCAGTTACATGGTAGTCACTTGGTAGTCAACATCAGTGCACAGTCAGCCCTCTCACAGGGAATAACTTTGCTCCCAAAATATATTTAAAAGTTTGGACAGAACAGAAAATTCTTCTAAGTAAGTGAAAAAAAATCATGCTAAAAGACAAAAAAGTAGAAAGTACAAAAAATGGATGTAAATTAGTTCCTTCAATATATACCTCCAACTCTAGTATTTCAATTTTTGTAGTAAACATAAAAATGGTTGAGGAGATGTGTAATCCCTTGTGTGGATTGATAGTGTGATACTACAATCAGTTCATCTGCTTTATTTCCAAAATAGAGAAAAATAGCCAATTAATTCAAATGTGGATAAGATTTGAGTGGTCATACCAAATCATGATTGGAAATTTCAGTAAAATCCTATTAAACTCCCCTCTTCACTGGTGTGTACTTTGAGTTGAATTTAAAAGGAAAAAAAAAAAGTTTTAAGCATGTCAATTGCAGTGTTCAGTTTCAATGAGAAGTAGTTAGGTACTTTGTTCTAAATATAGAATATTTCTACTCTCTGTTGATAAGTTAACTAGGCCCTGAAAGTTTGTAAGGACTGTACTAGTGTAATGAGTAGAAAATTTATGGATTAGAGTGTTATATAGTATTCAATTATATTGTGTATAGCAAAGAATAAAGAAATAATAGAAAATGTAAAGAATAAAGAATGAAAATGGAAGGAATAAATGATAAAGAAAATAACTTGAGGGATATGATTCTTCCAATATATATAATTAGAAAGTTGGTTATGGATAATAATGTAGGAATGAGGATTCTCTACTGACTTAATGGGAATTAATTCTTATCTTTTAAGAAGTATAATTTGCAAATCATTTGGTTTCTAACTACTTTATTCATGACTAAAACTGTACTCCTACTATGGATACAAAGATTAATAAAACGTGGTGATACCCCCAAGCAGCCTAGGTGTATGGAAGGGCTGCTGATAAACAAAGTGAAGGCTTTGTAAATACTTCCACTGAATAAACTTGAAACTTGTAAATGGATTTCAATATTTTAAAAATGTACTTTGATTTCTCTTTCAAGTTATTTGCTGATCCAAGACTGACTTATAGCAAGTAGAGAGGACATGGTAGGTAGAAATTGATCCTTGGTTTTCTTTTTAAAAGATAAATGAAGAGCCTAGCTTTTGTATTCAGATGAGATGAACTTGGCAATTCTAAAGGAGATTAATAGAAGTCTGGGTTCCATAAATCATTAGCACATTTTTCCAGCTTGAGGGATTGTGACACTTAGCAAAAAGGCAGAAGATCTGGCAATAAGGAATCTTGCACATTTGACTAGTTAGCCTACACTTTCCTTATAAAGTTCTTGTCTGGGTGAGGTTTTAAGAACACTACCATAGATTAACCCATCACTTTGTGTTGCAATCAGCATTCAGAACACAAAGACCTAAAACAACACCCAAATGAATACTCTGAACAAAAATACCCAGAGAAATCAGGATAGAAATTGGTTATATTTTATTAATTAAGCCAAATATAGACATGTCTTATTACAAAGAAACTCACTGCACAGGGGTTACAATACTATCTTATCTTTTACCCAATTTCAGTATAATGCTAAAGACATACCATCAAATTAAATTTGACTGTCTACCACTGAAAACTGCTATGGAAGAGAGGAACAATGGACAGAGGGCACGCAGCAATACACAGGGTACCAGGTCCATTATCTGGGGTGAGAGGACCCGCTAGATGTTTTAACTTCACCAGCATTCAACCTACTTATGTAGTAAATCCTTATTTGTACTCCAAAACTCTAAAATAAAATTAAATTCAAAAAATGAAATTAAAATAAAATTGCCTGCAGTTATCATACATGCATATTAGATCTTTTCCCTAAGAGCCTGATGTAGCTTTCATCTATACAGAGAAAATTTGTCAGAATCCAGTAAATAATAGTCCTTGGCACATGTAACTAGTTGATACAAATCTAATAGGATTTGTTAAAATCAGTCACATCTAATACATCTGGAGTATTCATAGTCTTTTGTGAATCATTGCCTTTCTGTTTAAAAAGATGGCCTATTTTGAGCCTTTGTATAGGTACATTCCTGTTTTTGTGACAAAAAAAAAACTTTAAAACTGTCCCAAACAGAAAAACAATGGCTATCAGAAGTATGTTTTGTTTTAGTGTGAGTTACCGTTACTGTATTTGTTTATTGTAAAGGTGAACATTTAGCGTTCAGTACAGTTTTCAATAAAAAGTAATTAAAATTTCAAAAAAAAAAAAATAGTCCTTGGCATATCTCGTCTAAGCACAGGGTCAATATCTATACATAAATAAAAGTAAAGTAATTTCAATTTTAATTAATAAAAAAACTCCCTTCCATTTTCATCTGAATTCTCAATCCTATGGAAATTCCAAATCTCAAGCTCTGGGAAAGGAATAACTAACTGAGTTTGTGACCCAGGTAACATTCCCAGAAAAATAAAATTCATCATTCAGAATTTAAGAGTTTTTATAATATGCCTCAACATTTTCAACTAAATATAGCCAGGTGAGAATGTCTCCCAGTAGGTAAGGAAGTGACAGATGTGGTGTACAGATCTGAAACTGAAGTTTGGCTGCTTTTTTTCCCCTAATCATGGGAGATGGATTCTTTTCCACAGTGGAAATATACTCTATAAGAGTCAGCCAGAAACTTAGACACATTTAGTAAGTGCGGGCACAGGTTTTTGACAATATAGTGGTTTGTTGGGTAAATTAAAGGAATAACAATTTAATTCCTCAACTTGTAAACACAATTTTTAGTAGAGGAGCTTTCTTAAACTTAGTTTCAGAATGTGAACAGTGACAGGAGACATGCCAAAAGTTTTCCTTTTTTTGGCATTCTCATTATTAGAGAGGTGGTATTGTAGGCATGTGGTTCATATTCAATCTGACAAGTCATGTAGCGATTAAAAATTGGAATGCTTTGACAGCAGGTGAACATGAGGATCAGTTGCCAGTGTAACTCCTCATGACGGAGAGAGCCTGGCAAATGACTAGGATCTGGTCAGGGGGGAGTCTTCAGCATCAGTGCACAAGGCGGACAGGACTGACGAGTCTCACCAAGACAGCACCCGGGGATGGCAGATGCATTGACCAGTTTTACTTTTTGCCAGTATTTCCCTTGTGCTGCTTTCCTGTAACAACAAAATGAAAACTGGGTTGATACAGCCTCAGGATGTAGATTTCAAGATTGGTTCTGGAAGTCAGATAAGGACTGAAATCCAACTTAACATTTATATAATACATATGTGTGTGTATAGATATGTGTGTATATACACATACATACAGATATGTGTGAATATACATATATACACACATATGTATACATTACCTATTACATATATATACACACACACATATCATCTGATGAAAATATATTACATTGTTAAAGTTATCATGTCTCTGAGCAAAATTTAAGAGTGAGATCTATGGAAGTTCAGTTCCTGTGCATTTTTATTCAATATTAATCATTATGGTTATTATTTTATCAATTTTCTCCACTTCTATTATAAAATGAAATCTATTTTTGCTTCCATGTAATGTATATCTTTGTTAATGACAACGGTGTTTTGCTGTTGTTGATTGATTTTCATGACCAATAGAAAGTATCTTGCTGAAACTTCAGGCTTAAAATCAATACTATTTACAAGGAAAAAAATTGTTCCATGTGTTGTTTGTGTGCACGAATGTGTGAATACATTTATTTCTAGTTAGCATTTAAAAAAATTTTTTTTGTAGGTCTAGTATTTCCTAAGAGCAATTGGATCCATGAAAAGTGTAAACCTGTAATCCCAGTACGTTGGAAAGCTGAGGCAAAAGGATCGCATTAGCCCAGGAGTTCAAAAACCAGTCTGGGAAAAAAAGTGAGACCTGTCTCTGCAAAACAAAATTAACCAGGTGCAGTGGCATGTGCCTGCAAGACTCAGGAGGCTAAGGCAGGAGGGTGAGCTGTGATTGTGGCACTGCACTCCAGCCTAGGTGACAGAGAGTGAGACCCTGACTCAAAAAAAAAAAGAAAGAAAAGAAAAATATTAAGCAAAGAAACTAAAGAGGAAAGTTCAGAGAGGAAAAGAAATTAACTTATGAAGGAAAAAAAGTAAATATGAATCGCAATATTAGAAACCATATTATACATAAAACAAATGTTATTGAGTATTGATTTTTAGCTGTGTGCCATGTGAGGAACATTGTCAAATTTATAATGTATAACTTTTTAATATTTTTGACTTAGTATAAAGTATTTTCAAATTACATTTCACTGAGACAGCATTGCAAGTAAATATTTCTTTAGCTAAATGGACAATTTCACAAATGTAAATTTTATTATCTGTTTCATAAGTTTTCAGAATGGTAAACTTATACATGACCAATCCCTTATGGTAACAAATTATGTGTGTGTATGCACATGTGTATGAGTTTGTTTTATTGTTACGAGTTTATAGGTATATTTTAAAGTGTGCAACTCACTGGGGTTCCATCAAATTTACAGAGTAGTTCAAATACTACGATAATTGAACTATAGAATATTCCATTCCAGAAAGAAATCTGTACTCATTAGCAATCATTCTCCCTTCTTGTTATCTTTGTTCTCAGCGTAGGTAGGGACTACTCTACTTTTTGCCCCTATAAATTTGCCTCTTTTGGACATTTCATATAAATGGAATTATAAAATAGGTAGTCTTTAGTGATTTTCTTCTTTCACTTAGCGCAATGTTTTTGAGGTTTATCTATGCTGTTTATCTATTATTTCTGGTGTGGGGCTATTATGAATAATACTACTAGGGACATATATTTTCATTTATCTTGGATATATAACTAACTGTAAAATTCCTGCCTCATATGGCAACTCTATGTTTAATATTTTGAGAATCTGCTAAATACCTTTTTCCCAAAGTGGCTGATCATTTTACATTCCCACCAGCAATTAATTAGGTTTCCAGTTTCTCCACATTCACGCCAATTCTTGCTATTGTCTGCCTTTTTTATTATAGTCATTCTACTGGGCAGAAGTGATATCTCAGTGTGGTTTTAATCCACCTTCCCAAATGACTAATGATGTTGAATGTCTTCTTGTGTGAGGTAAAGTTAAGTTAGTGTGAGGTAGGAATCTAGCTTTACTCTTTTGTGTATGGTATCCAGTTATCACCACTTGTTGAAAAGACATTTTTTCTTTACTGAATTGTCTTGGAGCCTGTGTCAAAAATCAATTGACCATAATATTTATTTATGGACTCACAATCCTATTCCATTGACCTAAAAGTCTGTAATTTTGCTAGTACCACACTGTCTTTATTATCATAATTTTGTAGTAAGTTTTGAAACTGGAATGTCTGAAGCTACCAACTCTGCTCTTCGTTTTCAAGATTATTTTGGCTGTCGTAAGTCTCTTGCATTTCCACGTGAAATTTAGGATCAGTTTGCCAATTTCTGTTAAAAAAAAATCAATAAGCTGGGATTTTGATAGGAATTGCATTGGAGAGTTTAGAGATATTTCTGTATTTGTTGTCTTTTTTTTAACGTGGGGTACAATTCAGAGTCAGGTATACAAATGGCCATTATGCAGGTTATTTGTTGTCTTTCTAGAAATGTCAGTCATGACACCCAAGCTATTCAATTTTAGTCCAGTGGGAGCACTTTCAAATGAGCTTCATGTTCTTTTGACATATATTTACTTAGTCATCTTTGAGTTCTTTCATCCTGGTATAACAAATATTCAGTCCTTGTTTCTACTTTTACTGGATCATCTCCAGTATCTGTCATTTCTCCAAGGGATCTCGACCCATAGGTCCTTTTAACAGCAAATGATATTTAAGACCACAACCTGGGTGATAGGGGTGCTCATTCCTATAGAGGTTTTATGGCTTATTTTCCAGTGACAAAGCAAGGGGGGTATATTTTATATATGTATATGCACACACACAAACATACATATATAGTACACATGCACACTAAATGTAAATTTTAAATAAAATTTATATTTTGAATTTTAAATTATAGAGACACTTAATTTCTCTGATTTTATAATTTTATATCTTTATCCTCAAAAAGTATGGTTTTCAATAATATTAACATAATAAATACTTATGTTCTCTATTCTTATATATTAACATAACATATTCAATATATTAACATAATAAATACTTATGTTCTCTATTCTTATATATACCTATAAACCCAAAAATAAAATGTAAATTTTACTATTAAAATTAAGAATACTGCATAGAGTTGTTAATAATTTGAATAAACTATACCAAGGATACCCAGTCAAAATAGTGTATTTCAAAGTCTGTTCTTTTCTTTGTGGTTATTTCTCCAGTTGATTTAAAGTTAAGTTCATTTGTTTCTGTTGTTTTTTAATTTTTAGGGAATTTTTACTTTTAAATTTGTATTGCGATCACGTTTAACAGTTACACAGTTCTATAACAATATGTACTCACAGAAGTTTGCTTCCATTCCTGTCTCATCCACTCTTTTTTTTTTTTTTTGCTTCCCATATTATTAATTTGGAAGATTTTTTTTATTATTTATTTTTTTCAATATAAGCAAATAATCCATATGTTTCACCACTTTCTTAAATAAAAATTGGCATATTTGCTTTTTTCAATTAACAGTAAAACCTAGATAAAGGTCTGTGCCAGTAGATAGATATCTTCCTCATTAATTTCTCACTCATAAGGTTCCCAAATATATGGATACCAATCATGTTCCTACTGATAGACATCTGGGTTGATTCTACTCTTTGGTCTAATAAATAATATCACTATACATAATCTGTGAAGTTATCATTTTGCATTTTTGGCAGTATATATTTGAACACATTCTTAGAGACGGGATTGCTGAAAACAGCAGACACAGTCTGTCTTCTTCAGGATCTCCCTTCTGGCCACTTCTGTAAGCTCCTCTCTCAATTTCTGTGAGTCTTTCCTTCTAATGGCCTGCAGCTGTAACTGGAGGCCTGCCCTCTGGAGACTATGAGAGCACTTTTGTCTTGCATGCACAGATTTCTAAGTCTCTAGAAATTGAGCAAAAAATAGATTGGTGTCAAAGTGTGAAACCCCAAGCCTATGCCACAGGCAACTCTGAAATCAGATAGAAGCTTATTTCTGAAAACTTTGCCTGAAACTGAACCCTTGCAAGACACCTTCCACCTCCTTGTCTTACTCCCTTAGCTTTGTGTCCTAGGAGTACTTCCTTAATTACCCATATGTACTTGAATCCTCATTGAAGGGTCTGCTTTTGGAGACCTAGAGCCAAGATTCTGAGTATATGTAATTTTGTGAACTGTTACCAAATTCCACTCCATTCATGATGTGTTTTTGTGTTTCCATCATGATGTGTTTTTGTGTTTCCTTTCATGATGTGTTTTTGTGTGCCTATTTCTTCAGAGCCTCACCAACAGAATGTGTTGGCAAATATAATTGAAAACCTTCAAACCAGACATACTGTTTCACATAGAAGTTGAAATCTTAAAATTATGGAGGCTTATTTACATCTTCTAGATACTTATCTTAGCAAAATATAATAGTGAGGCCCAATAACAAAGGGTATTGTCAATAACTAGACAACCCCATTCTTCCCGTTGATCTCTCTCATAAGACCAAAAGAGAAACAGACATCCAGTTCAATTACTTAATCCACAAGCATTTATTATAAAGTATTTAAAGTTAAATAATAGTAACCATCAATAAATTCCAATGGAATAGTTTTTAAAATATAGTTTAAGAAGAAGTTAGATGAATTTTTTTTAAAACCTCAAGTTTTCATCATATATCGTGTACAAATTAAAAATATAAACTTGTAAATGAGAAATTGTTCAACAGTTTTTATTTCTGGACTACTTGCAAAGGAGACACCAGAGCATCAGCTGCCATTAAACAAACAAACCAAAAGAGTTTAAAAACAGGGCAACCCCCTCAGGTCCCCTCTCATGGTGGGAGCTTTTCTGTCCTCTCAACAAATCCTGCTTTCTCACTTAAAAAAAAAAGAATTAAAGAACAAACATAGCTCACTGAGCTTGCACCCACAAATCAAGAGACCAAGAGACAGAAACAGATAAAAATTTTTTTTTTTTTTTTGAGTTGGAGTCTCATTCTGTCACCCAGACTGGAGTGCAGTGGCCGCTCCCGGCCACCGCAGCCTCGACCTGCTGGACTCCAGCGATCCTTCCACCTCAGCCTTCCAAGTAGCTGGAACTACAGGCGTGTGCTACCACACCTGGCTAAAAAAACAGATAAAATTAATGAGACAAATATATTAATGCTTGGTTTATTCCTTAGCATTATGGTTTCATGCCACTGGAGATAACAGCAGAGTCAGATAATCAATGCTTTATAAGGAAATTCATATCATGCCTTCAGAAATAAAAGGGAAAGCTAATACTAAGATACTACAATACAAGGGAGGACCCCAACAAATCCAGAATTCATTTATAAAAATTGTGTATTTATTCTTACATGTTTAAACTTTAGTTGCCTTCAAAGTACTCTCTGATGCAATACACCTATCAAGATGCTTTTCCCACTGCTCAAAACAGTTTTTGAACTTGTCAATTTTAATGCCCTTTAGTGTTTCTGCTGTTTTTTTTTTTTTTTTTTCCTCCTCTTCCAAATCGGCAGAACATTTCCTTTTGAGGACATTTTTCATCCGGAGAAACAAAATAAAAATAACTCAGGTTGAGATCAGGTGAATAGGGAAGGTGGGACACAGGAGACATGTCAACATGTCATTTTTTGGTCAAAACTGCTGAACAATCAGCAAAGTGTGGACATGTATGCTAGTAAATCACATCATAAAATGGGCTAGCACATTGAAAAAATCTCAAAAAATAAAAAAAATCAATGAAGCTAAATGCAGTCTTTCACAACAGTGCTAGTTGGTACACTGATGCTGATAGGTTCCTAGAACACTCAGTTAGCGGGGGAAGCCTGTTCTACGAGGGAACTGCCCTCCAAAAGATAATTTGTGATTTTGGGGGGATTCTCCCTTATAGAATGACATAAGACAAGGAAGTCACTTTCTTAAGAACTGCAAATATTTTGAACTCAAATCACATAGGACAAATTTTGTCTTTTTAAAATTCAACAAGTATTTATTGAATATCACACATCAGACATTAATTTAGGCACTTAGACTTCCATTAGAACAAAATCAGAAATTCTAGGGAAACAGACATAAAACAATAGACATAATAAGTTTTGAAATACATTTGAAATTAATACATGCTAAGAAAAAAGTAATAAAGTAGGGCAAGGATGATTTCAGTTGTGGAGGCAAAGTTCGTAATTTTAGATAAATACAGTATCATGGCCAACCTCACTGAGGATGAGGCATTCGAGCAGTCCTGAAGGAGGTGTAAGTGTTAGCCAAGCGGCTATCTGTCTGAGGGGTACCCAGGCCCCAGGACAACGACAGGAGCAGTAAGCTTAAGGAATAGCAAAGAGGCCAATGTAATTGTAACAGATGAGGGGGAAGGAGAAGTAGATGAGGTCATAAAAACAAGAGGCAGCAGGTTCTATGAGGCCCTCATAAGCCTTAGCCATTTGTGATGTAAGTACTTAGCCATTTGTGATAAGTGAAATAGACATGAATAGATTTTGAACAGAGGGATGATAGGATCGGGCTTAAATTTTAAAGGGATCACTCTGAAATGTGTTAATAGAACATGGGGTAAAGGGAGAGTCAAAGATAGAAATAAACAGTTGAGAGGCTATCATCATATAGTAGCTCCTCTTATCTGCAGGAGACACATTCCAAGGCCCCTACTGGATGTTTGAAACCATGCATTGTACTGAATCCAACTGCTACATATCTCTGTTCATGTCCTCCACTTACGAATTTAAGCCTTTTTCATCTTAACCAAACAGTTATTGCATACTGTGGCTGTAATGTTTGCAGTTTGAGGTGTAACAGTAAAATTTGCACAAACTACTTCCTTCCTTTTCATAACTTCATGGATAGAATATTCATTCTTATCAAAGACTGTGGCAATCTCAGCATATAATTTTTTTCTTCATTTAAGTTGGGGACTTTCACCTTTTCACTTAAATGAAGCACACGGTTTTGGAGGGGCATATCTGAATAGCCACATCACTACTGTTGTGCTTTGGGGCCATTATTAAATAAAATGAGTTCCTTGAACACAAACACAAAGAGGGCTACTGAGTGACTCATGACAGGCAGTGCCCACAATGTGGATACACTGGAGATAATTCCTGTTCTGAGTGGAACAAAACAGGATGATACAAGATGTCATCACATGACTTGAAATTTACAATGGCATGGAATTTACAAATTAGGAGTTGCTTATTTCTGGAATTTTCTATTTTTCAGACCACAGTTGACTGCAGGTTACTGAATTGTGGAAAGTGAAATTATGGATATAGAGGAATTACTGTATCCCAGGGAAGGACAATGATAGCTAGGACTGATGAGGAAGTTAGAGAGGAGATGAATCACTTTGATTCTGAATAAAGTTTAAAATAATGACAATGGTGCTTCCTATTAAATTGCTTATAGAGTGGGAGGGAACGAGAGGCATTAAAGAAAATCCCAAGGGTTTTTGGTTTGGCCAACTGAAAGAACACAGTTATGACAGATGGAATGGGAAACACTACAGGTAGAGCAGTTTTCAGAAATAAGGCAAAGATAGCAGCTCAGAGTAGAGTCTAAACCCAATTTTCACATTACAATAATGTATAGCCTCTGAGATTAAAGTTCAAGTTATAATTTCCTTTAAGTCAGACTATGTCTGACAGCTTTTGAAATCTCACAAAATATCTCATACTGGACATTGCTCACAAATGATATAAAATGAATATTAGTAAATAAACTAAAATGTTCTCAGTCCTTCTCTTTCTCCCCATAGTCTGTGAAAAAAATATATGAGCATAGCCTCTCTCAAATTCATTGTTAAATGTTTATGTTCTTAGTGTTTAAAGTGATAGATAATATTTTTAAAAACTGGTAACATAGCCAAACTGATAATGTTGATAAGAGATCAAAAGAGACAAGAGTCAGATGTGTATATAATTCAACATTCTCATCAACAATTTTTTCTTTTAACACGAATAGCTATAATTCATACGTTGTTATGAATGTATTTAAACAAAAATAAAATAGATTTTAAATGTATCTTTAAGTTTTATGACCATCCATTTTACACAGAATTTCCATATTTTTATCTTTCTGAGTGAAAGGACACATGCCTGTTCGATACCAATATATGTAAAATAACTGAAAGAGAATTATAATATATAGAATGTTTTATTTCCATATCTCTTAACAAAATCTTATATTCATACAGTACTTCTTGGATTTCTTTCTCACAAATTGGCATTACAAATTTCAGTTATTTAAAAGTGAAGCTTATACAAGAAATGATATGAGACTTCTTTTCATTTTCATATATTACAATGAAATTTATGATGAATTTGGCATTCCCAAATCATAAGTGCTGCATCATGCACAATTTGTAAATATGTTATAGTGTGAGGGATTAATGTTTAGACATTTATGTATTTTCTACTTTTCATATATCTTCTAAAGCTAAAAAGTCCTTTGAAAAGAAATAAAGGATTTGGTCCTTGAAAGTTTACTACAATATTGGCCAATAAAGAAAGAGTTAAGTTGAACTTTGGATATATGTTAGTCATAACATAATCTCTTGATATATTAGTGGGTCAACAGTTCAGCCAAGAAAGGGACTCTAACTTGAGCAGACACTAATTAAAAGAATCAATTCTTATCCTACTACATATGTCCAATCATATTAACACATTTCTAGATTTCTTACTCAGTGGACTAGTCAAGATTAAAGGATTTGCTAATATGAAGGAACAGAGTATGCTTCCAAACTGACTGAGCAGATTTGTGAACAAATTAGTTCATTTAAAATTGACAGTGAAAGATTGATTTTGCACAGAATGAGTTACCTGAGGTATTCATCATTTCCTCTGCTTCTGCACACAAGACAGAGATCCGTTTCCTTCACTTTCTGATTGTAATAGGGCTGCTTACTGAGCACCTTTATTTTATAGTCTTGATTGCAGCCTGTCATTCCCTTTAATTCAGACATATTTTAGCCTCTTAGGCAGACCTTCAGAAATCACTTCCTTAAAAGCCCCAGAAAAATGACTCATTACACATTGCTCAATTCAACCATGCTATAAATTATAATGCAGGGAAAGTTCTAATTGCACAAAAGATCCAATTACTCATAAGGCTATGTGACTCATTATTCAAAATTGGGTACAAGATGCAGAAACACAATACCAAAGTTTAAGGTCAATACTCTACAACTCTGACAAAATCTAAGATATTTGACATTTAGTATACATTTGTATATATTAGTACATAGTAGATAAATATGTTGTGTAAAGTGTTAGCAGCTAAACACAGAAAAAAAGAACAAAAAAATGCTGGAATTGTTGAGGAATTCTTCTTTAAGTCTGAGGAAATAAAAGCAAAACTAATGTGAAGAGGAAAAAAATTAGAACACTACAACAACAAACCAAATTTAGAAAACAATAAGAACTAAATTTTTAAAAATATATGCACTTAAGCTATTTTTTCTACAAAGACCTAGACTTCAAAAATCTGAAAGATAAATTGTAGTAAAGTGGGACAAAATTTTCAGGACTTAAAATTGAGTTGGTGGGAGAGTAGAGCTGAGGCTTAGGTTAAATATCGTTGGGGGAAGAGTTGAAAAACTTTGATTTATGGCAGTGTCCATTCATTCAAATATGGTGGAAAAATTAGAGAAGATATGATTTCAATTTTGGACATGTGGGATATCTAGGAGAAATCCAATAGAGATATCCACAAGTGAGTTGAATAGATAGATCTGTGTTCATAAATTATATGTAAATGTAATATTACTTCTATTCTGAAGATGAAATGAAAGCTAAATGAGAAGACACAATTTCCTACAAAGTATTACAATTAAAAAACACTGGTATCAGATCATCTGACTTTAGATCAAATGTTTATGTGTACATAATGTGTATGTGTGTGTATAAAGTTATATGTTTAAAACAATCCACATGTCAGCTAACTAAATCCAATGACTTTCCTGAGAGTTCTGTGAAGTCTTGGGGGATCTCATGTTTACTTTTGTTTCCACTGAATTTTCAGGTTGCTGCATTTTTACATTACGTTCTCTTTGATTTGCTCCATTTCTGGCTAAACAAGAAATCTAGCTCTCATCACCAAGTCAACAAACCTTTCTATATTAGCACCCACATATTTGGTATTTCCTCCTGTCGTGATAGATAAATATTTGTTCTAGACCCACTCCAACATGTCTACACTGAAGCCTCCTCCTTTAACCAAGGACCTCACTCCTAGAGTTGCCTCCTCTTTTTCTCAAATTATCTGCATTTCCTCACTATCAGATTGTTTTTCATTCACATGAAAATCAATATTTTAATAATAATAATTTATATTAAATATTATTATCTATCAATTGCCATAAAAAATAATTCCTAATAACACCCATCCAAAAAAAATAGCTCAAGAACTCACATTTTTCTTCAATTAGCCCACTGTTTCTTAAACTCAACTTTTTGTGTGCTCAATGCAATAATCAATGCTCAGTTCTCAACTTATTTGCTGTATCTGTCATAGTCGATAACTAACTCTTTCTCGAAACCCTTCCTTTCCTTGACTTCTTGGACATCTCCTGGTTCTTCTCTTCCCTATTTGGCTGCCCCTTCTCAGTTTCATTTGCTAATTTCTACTCATTTTTCTCAACTCCTAAATGTCCCCAGAGTGCTCCAGGACTCTATCCTCAGAACTCTTCTCTGTCTACACTCAGTCTCTTGGAGATCTCATGTCCCATGCCCTTAAATCTCATATATGTGCTAGTATTTCCCAAATGTATCTCAGGTACCTTTCTCAAGTACCAGATTTCTCCCTCCACCCCCCACGCCTGTTTTTATCTCTATTTGGTTGTCTAATAGGTATCTCAAATGCAGTATATTCAAAATCAAGCCTTTTACTTCCAGGCTTCCAAAACTGCCCATTCTCATGGATTTTCCATCTCTATAATGACACTTCCACTTTTCCAAAACTTAAACATTAGTGCTTTTCTTACTTCCACCCTCTCTTAATATTAAATCATCAGCAAAACCTATTGACTCTTTTTTTTTTAAAGTTTAAAATACAATGTCTTCATCCAGATCCTTAACTTGCCCAAACCCTATTATCATTCACAGGATTGTTGGTATTGCCTCTGGACTGATCTCATTTCTTCCATTCTTGTCCCTACAAATATTCTCCACCTTGCAGCCAAGATAACTTTGTAAAACACAAATTAGATCATGGTGCTCATTGCTTAAAAGTCTTCAGTGCTGTTTGTGGTCACACAGCATAAAATCTAAAGACCTTACCATTACACAAGAACGTAAATGATTTGGCCCCCTGTAAATCTCTTGACTTCAGCAATTAACACTCTTCTTCTTGCTTACCTGACTCCCTTTACACTGGCTTCCTTGCTGTAATTAGAACTTTCCAAGCACAATCCACTGGAGGCCTTTGCTCATGCTATTCCCCTTATACGAATGTTATTTGTCCATAAAACCTCATGATTCCTCACTTATTTCAAGCACTGTTCAAATGTTTTCTTTATTCAATTAATATATCTTTAGCTGCTGTTAACAAAGACCAAAATAACAATGGATTAAACAAGATAGAAATCATTCACTTATGAATCTGAGTATTAGTGGTTCATGGCTGTTGTGACCTCTGCATAATAACAAAGACTCAGACATCTTCACTCATATTGCTTAACCATCCTCAAAACACAGCTTCTGTAGTGAGATCTGGAAAGCCACTACCTGTTCCATCACCATGTTCACATTTTAAATATTGCAAAAGGAAAAATGACAAGGGGGAGTGGGCTCAGTCGCACATATTACTTCTACTTATACCCCATTGGCCAGAAGTTAGTCACCAACTACTAGGAAGACTGGGAAATGTAATCTTAGCTCTGTGACTATGTAACCAGTTAAAATTCAAGGGTCCTATAACTAAAGGAAAAAGAAAACATGAATATTGGGAGAAAATAAGCAGTTTTTGTCACATCTTATCAGAAAGGCTTTTCCTGACCTACTTATATCAAATGATGCTTTCCATCTCACTTTGCAATTCTTTAATCTACTTTTTTTTTTACCTCATGTTATACTTATTTGATTATTTATTTTCCATCTGTCAACACTATAATGTACAATTCATGAAGGTAAGGATTTTGTCTATTTTAATTATGAAATTCCCATAGATACATGCACTTAATCAGTATATTTTGAATAAAGAACTCTCTAAATATTCCTGAACTCACTATTCTGTCTTTCATTCCCATGTATTTTACAACCTGCTCTCTACCTGAACTTCTCTGTTGCTCTTCATACATGGAAAACTAATGTCTGCTTAAGATTCAGTTTCAGGCATTAGCTCTTTTGTGATGCTTGTGAATCTTTTAGGTGTCTGTTCTGTACACTCCTGGTCCTGCATTATTGTCCTCCATTCCATTGCCCTTTTCCATTATTATATCACAAACTCCTTGAAAATGAGAAGCTATGTCTTATCTTTATATCACAGACCCTCCAATAGTTAGGACTCTGGCTATAACTGACAAAAACTCATTTCAAACTACTTAAGGAAAAAGATTTTAAAGCCAGTTGAGCATTGGGATAGGGTTTTCTCATGTAACTCCAAAAGCAACAGGAGCTCATCTTCCCTCATTTTGATCATTTCCAGTGTAGAAAGGAGTTCCTTTTGGTAATCCTTTTTCATGGTAGCTCTCATGAAAGAAAGGGTTTTTCTATCTTTTCTGAGAAATACTTGGTCATCTTCTTTATAAGCCAGGAGTTCCCTTTATACTCTCTTTATATTTAATGATGTTTTTCATCTCTTTAGATTAGAAGGTGAGTGGAAAACGGGTCTCTCAAAAAGTCACCCCATGATCTCTGGATACTTTTCTGGGAAAAAAAAATCAATTCATAAGCTTACAATAACTTGTAGTTTTTATGGGAAATACTAATCTAATAATTGTCTCAACTGGCTGTTTCATGTTAGACACAAAGTTCAGAAAAGGACCTGACTCATTAAACCCATCTCAAGTTAAGTAATAAAGTTATGATTGGATGTCTTCCATTTTTTCCTTGAAAGGGGTTTAATAGCCCTCTTCCTCTGAAGTAGAAGCCCAGGCTTCCTGCCAAAAAGTGTTCATGTGTGTTGAAAACCAGAGGTGGTCAGCCCTGCTTGGAAATATTTTTTAAAAACGGAAAATGTACAGGCAACACAATGAGCTTAGGGTATAATATCTTAATGTTGTGTAATATTATTTTAATATGCAAGGTTGCTATGAAATTTCTGCCTTATTGCTTATTTTTGAAGACACAAAATCAGATCTAGCTTGGAGAAAGTTTTCATTTCTTGACTTTGCAAAGCACCTATTACAGCTTCTCACAATTCTAAATCATGCAACTCCTTTCTCATTGGCTCAGATAAATTCAGAACCTGTTCAGAAGTTAGTCACTGTGGCCTGGAGGAGGGATATGCTAATTAAATAAACCAATCATGTTTCCCCAGAAAGCACAGGTCAATTGATCCCAGTCAGAATGTAGGAATTGGGGAGGAAAGGGAAGTGGATTCTCTAGCTGGTTATTAGATTACTATTAGTCAGAAAAGGAAATAATATATTTTTATTATAAGCCTACAAATATTAATTGCAGGTTTGAGAATCTGCAAATGGATATGTATAGTAGAATTGTATTTGTGTAAGAAACTATATTTAGCGAGTTATAAATATGGATGCAAAACAGAAGAAAGTCTTCAAGTTAGGCAGCATAATGCTAGGAGTGGAAAGGCAGTTCAAATTCAGAGTGTGAGGGAATTCCATTAACGGGGGATGGTTCACACTTAACTTTTGCATTCATACGTATTGCTTGAATTTATAATAAAAAAGTGGTCATCAATTATTTATTACTAAAAACAATTTTTTTTAAAAATTCAAAGTCTCACTCTGTTGCCCAGGCTGGAGTTCAATGACACACTCATGGCCACAGCAGCCTTGACCTATTAGATTCAGGAGATCCTTCCATCTCAGCCTTCCAAGTAGCTGGAACAGATGTGTGCCACCACGCTCAGCTGATTTTTAAAAATTTATTGTAGAGACAAGGTCTTATGAAGTTGTCCTGGCTGGTCTCAAACCCCTGGGCTCAGGAAATCCTCTAGCCTCCACCTCCCAAAGTGCTAGGGTTACAGGTGTGCTAGGATTATAGGCGTTAACCATCACTTTTGGCTCTAAAAACAATTTTTAATTAGGAAACAACACATATCCCTTACGACAGAAAGTTTATGACCTCACTTAATGAACAGTTTCCTTGAAGATGGTAGGCAATAATGACAGGATGTCATTACATTCATACTTCACTTGGCTATGGTTAAAAAAGACTGGCTACATATATGCTTCCAATTTGTTTGAATTGTAATTACTTTTCTGGTAAGTCAAATATGCCCCCATTTAGTTAGATTAGTATGTTTCTTGTGGTATTAAGCATTTAGGAAAAAAAGTAATTTACCTAATTTCTTTTTATTTTTATAAAATGCAAAAATTGACACTTTGCTTCCTGAAATTGTATTTACTTATTTTCACATGAGAAAATTGTTGTGGTCATGCTATGGTCTAAATGTTTGTGTCTCCCCAACATTAATATGTTTAAACCTAATTCCCAGTGTGATGGGGCTTTGGAAAACAATAAGGTAATTAAGTCATAGATCTGGAGTCTTCATGAGTGGGATTAGTGCCTTTATAAAAGAGGTCATAGAGAACTGCCTTACCTTTTCCTCCTGGTGAGGACACAACAAGAAGACACCATCTATGAAACAGGAAACGGGCTCTCACCAGACACTGAATCAGCTGGCACCTTGATCTTGGATTTGCCAGACTTCAGAACTGTGGGAAATTAATTTTTATTATTTATAAGCCACCATTTCATGGTATTTCATGACAACAGTACAAAAGGACTAAGACAGGTCATAATTGTCAGTTATCACAGATAACAATAAGCTTAGAGCTTAACAACACACTCAGAGATACTTGTATTCTGGTTGTAATGTCTCTTACTAAAATAATCCTTAATGAGCCACTGTGATCCATTCCCTTTGTTTTTTTGATGACAAAAAAGTAAAGTGTGTGTGTGTGTGAGTGTGTGTGTGTGTGTGTGTGTAATGACAGTAATTACTAAACATATGTAGCCATTTATGTTTTTAATTATCAAAACTTTATTGTATATCTACTGTATATTAGCTACCATGCAAGGAATACAAATACAATGTTGAATGGCACAATCATTGCCCTGGAAACCACTGATGAGTAAACAATTTTTTCTAAGAGTGGTACATTTACAAGGAACAGGGAGAAGCTGAGAGTCACCAAGCCAGCCTCCAGAGGGTCTAGGGGTGAGGAGGAGATTCATGCAAAGTTTTACAGAGAAGCAGCTGCTTGGTAGACAATGGCGTGAGAGTACATTTTAGGCTGAAGGAGCAGTAAATACAATAAATAGAGATATAAACAGCACAGAATTGGGTTACAACTAAACCAACACTTTGCACTAATGAGGCAAGGAAGGAGTTATCACTAAATAGGCAAGAGTCAAATGTACTATTCTATTATAAATACCTTTTCTGTAATAACACAATGGTATTAAATAGGGGAGGCATGACTAAATGTACATTTAGGGAGAAAAATCTCTCTTTTAGAGGCCATGGGAAAGTGAATTAAAGAGGATAAGAACTAAAGGAAGGACCAGGGAAAGAGCTGCCATATTAATCCAGATCTCAGAAGATGGCTCCAACTGGTTCTGGAAACATGAACAAAAGAGATATGAAGATCAATTAGATGTAAGATTATGAGAGCCAGAAGGAACCAAGGATGGCCTTCTGAGGGTCTCTAAATTTGCCCCAGAAAATTATATGATTGTATACATTTTTCTGGGGAAACAACCTATAGCTTTTATCAGATCCCTAAGTAGATTCATAATTGAGCAAGTTACAAACTACTGTACTGTATTCTGATAATATCCATACTTTATTTATAGACTCAAACCTTTTTATCAATTGTTGATTAGGGTAAGATTGCCAAATATAGCTAGTAAAAAGACAAGTTGTGGTGCACAATTTAGTAAACACAAATTTACACTCTACTGGATGCCTTATACTTTATTTGGCATTTCTACTTAAAGACATTCAAGTTGTGAAATGATGCTTTTCTAAGATTGTATACCATCTTCCTCATTTTCTGGGTTCAAAATTTTTTCTATTTAAATTCTATTAATTAAATCACTCAACAAATATGAATTGGTTGCATACTCTGCCCATATCGAGTACACTTTTAGTGAATAGCAGATATAACTTCTCTCCCTGAAGAGCTTATAATGTATTGGGTAATGTATTTTTCTTTAAAAAGTAAATTAAGAACTAATATATAAGTGTAAGTAGTAAGTGCTAAGAAACAAGCAGGGAGTCATGATTAAGAACGACATAACTTTTAACTAAGATGGGAAATAAACCAGGCCAAGTGAAGGAAGAATGTGTTCTGGGCAGAGGAAAGAGTTTGCTGGAAAGACTGAGGGTGACAGAGAACTACTGGATCATGTAGTGGTCAAAGGGCAGAGTGGATGCAGAGGCAGCTATATAATAAGTAGGACCCAGTGCAAAATGCAAAGCGGCTCCCTGTTCAAGAAGCAGGAGGAAGTGCCATTAAAGGTCTTAAAATATTTTTTGTTGTTGCCTCTCTTTTGACTTGTTGTGGCGTTTTTTGCTTATTATTTCATATCATTCTAAAATTCAAAAAAGTTAAACTTTTAAATCATTAGCATGAATTTTGCCATTTATATTGGGCAATGCCATTTTTATTTTATTTTGTTTTTTTATTTTTTATTTTTTTTTTCATTGGAGTCTCACTCGGTCGCCCAGACTGGAGTGCAGTGGCTGCTCCCGGCCACGCAACCTCGACCTGCTGGGCTCTGGTAGATCCTTCCGCCTCAGCCTTCCAAGTAGCTGGAATTACAGGCATGCACTACCATGCCCGGCTGATTTTTTTTTTTTTTTTTTTTTTATTCATTGTAGAGATGAGGTCTTGCTGCCCAGGCGGGTCTCGAACCCGCGGGCTCAGGCAATCCACTCACCTCAGCCTCCCAAAGGCGCGGGATTACAGGCTGAGCCACCGAGCCCGGGGCAATGCCATTTTTAATATACAAGCGTTTATCTAGTATGTGAATCAATGAAATTACACAATTTGTATTTTATAGCTCATACATACATATGTATTTTGTTCATATCAGAACAATAAAATGCTGCACAAAACCTGAAATGCTTTCATGTCACTTCTTAATATATCCAACCAACACTCTCTACCTTCAGCTTACTGATGAATAATAAGAAGAAACTAAGTAGAAAAGGAAATACAGGTTTCCCCATCTTCCCCTTTCCCTCTATATCATCCCTTTCAGGGTACATGACTGACAAATACAAAGATGTGTGGTAAGAAAAGCCTTGATAGGGTTTCCTGGTCCTTTGGGTTTCTTAGAGTGCTATTGTCTTCCTTCTTTGCTTGAAGCCATGTCTGGTTCAAAAGGAAAAGATGACCTCCAAGGGCTGCCAGCACCCCCCACCACTACTTAATTGTAGATATAACATGCTTAACTTGTACTTGCTTTGAGTCTCACTGAAAGTCTACACGATGAAGAGTTCAGCAGAAATTTGTGCCCATGGGGCACAGAAATCTGGAACATCAAGAAACAGTGGACCAATGCATGGCATGTATTTCTTCTGCTCATAAACATGTTTCCTCGAATTTACAAAAACAAAAACTCAAAGATAAAATTATCAAGAGTTTCAGGATGGCACTAAAGTAAGCATGAAGCCCTGCATGACTGCTATGGACTGAATGTTTCTGTCTCCCCAATCATATGCGGAAGCCCTAATAACCAGTGTGACAGTATTTGGAGACAGGGCCTTGGAAGGTAATTAGACTGTGAAGACGGAGCCCTCACGACGGGATTAGTGCCCTTATAAGAAGAGACAGGCAAGAGCTTGTTTTTTTCTCTCTCTTTCTTCTCTTCACCATGTGAGAATACACTGAGAAAGTGGACAGCTGTAAGCCAGGAAGGAGCCTTCACCAGACATTAGATGTGCCAGAGCCTTGATACTGGCCATCCTACGATCTAAAACTGAAAAATGAATGTTTATAATTTAAGCCACTCAGTCTATGGTAGTTTGTTATAGCAACTCAAACTTCTGCTAAGAGTTCTCCTGTACAAGTCACAATCCCATGAAGACAGCCCTGTATGGGAGAGGTGAATGTGAGGAAGTGGTCAGGTCCAGAACTTACAATATATAGTGTGGAGTCTAGATTTTATTGTGTCTAAAATTTTTCCCATAGCTCTGCTAGGCCCCAATTTCTCTTTCTGTTGTTGGAAAACCTATAAGTAATTTAAATTTAACATCTCTTGTCGAAGCCCAAATTTTACCTCTACAATGACCACTAGTATACCTAGTCCTGAATTGTACCCCACACTTTTAAAATAAAATTAAAAATATATATAAATCTTGTCTTAAATCTATTCCATTTATTTCAATATCATTTTTTCCTTTCAACTACTAAGGAAGGTTTGACCTTAAAGGAAAATAATTTTTAAAAAATTTTTTCTTTATCTCAACATTTATCTCTGGCTCTGTCACAAATAATAATAGCAATAATTACATATTGAGAAATCAGTAATGATGTCAAATATTTTATATAAAGTGGTTTGCAGTTTTTTAAAATATAGAAGCAGACTCCGTGAATCTCTAAGAACTGTCTTTCACAGTTGAATTTTGCCATTTCACAAGACTGTTGGCTCTGGAGTGATGCCCTAGTAATCTGTTTTCTGACACCCATTAATGCATTTCCTCACTTTCTTGATTGAAGGACTGCATACTCTGATCATTGATTTGTAAAGCTGGGTGTGAATGTCCGATGAATTTTAAAAAAAAATCTTTAACACTTCGTTCCGTTCTAGTCATACTTTGTACTTCATGTTGCAGTGTATGTGGTCCCGGTGTCATTGCTGCCTGTGTCCTACTGCATCGGAAATAGGCAGAAGAAAGAAGAGTGAAGGGATAGAAAGAAAGAAACCAAAGTAACTTGTAAACAAAGCAGACTTGTACTTCCTGTATGATTTTGTACATTATAATTAAATGAAATCCCTGAAGAGCTTCTTGACGATACTCTTGCTTGTTTTTTATTTTATTCTTGTCGTACATGGCATCACTGAATCGCATTGCAATTGTGCTCTAGTCTGCTCTTTTCTTGCATTTTGGGAAGCTGGGTGTCATTAAGGGCTCATGAGACACCTATAAATTGCTCACTGGGTGCCATAGAATTCCCCATACGTGTGCAACTACAGCTTTTGGTGAGGATATGTATGTGTACTGTGCTTGAAAACTGGCATAAGTTGAGAATAGTAACAAAATGTTGGTTTTTCTTTAGATACTTCCTATATTTAAAAATAGAACCCTCCTTTTCCCCAAAAAATAATTTTTGAAACTTCCTATGAATATTTTCTTTTAAAACTTGCATTTTCATTTCATTTATTTTATAGAGCTGATCTATACATACCCTTTATACTACAAAGGGTTTTGTTTCAAGAGCAAATATTACTAAGTCAACATAACAAAAAGATACATCACAGTTTCCTCTTTGGTGAATTAGGAAAAGCGCCAGTAATATAGAAGGAGAGTGTGTCCCAATGTGAGAGATTATCTAAATAATCCTTAATTAATCAAACGTTATTTGAGTATTTCCCACATACTAGAAACTGTACTAGATACTAAAGTCTATGTACACATCTTTAAGCAATCGACTCTATATTCCTACTGATTGATGTAAGCAAAATATGGCGGTAGTTTTTTTGTTGTTGTTTTTTGTTTGTTTGTTTTTTCATGGTTTAGGTAAATACACTGAGATTTCTCCAAGATTGTCTTCCTAGCACCCTTTCTCCATGTGAGTTATCCTGCTTTATTTACTTTTTCTTCTGGGCCAAAGTCCTAGAGCCATGACTGCTTAACTCTCTTTTCCTTCTCTGTCTTCTCCTTCCCGTTCTTCCAAAGTAGACAAGTTCTTAAGTTGCCCTAAACCAAAGCCTTCTTTAGCCTAGCAGCAGCAAGCCTAAAAAAAACCTTTTTCTGTGCCAAAAATTGCAGGAGCTCAAAGCTGAGCTTTTGATATGCTAAAGGAGGAGAAAAAAGAATTTTGAAAATCCTTTCTCAAGGCAATAGTCTGGTTTATGAAGCTATTGTCTTGATGCATAATCTTATTTTGCATTTGTTCTTTCTATTTAAGTGCCTTCTGTAACATGTCTAATCTCTACACATACATGCTCCCAGGCAAATGGGTGTATAACTGACTAGCGTGAAGCCATGAATTTAGAAAAAGAAAAAGAAAAAGAATAGTCTATAGTTCTCTAATGCTCCTTCTTCTTTCAATAGTAAAGTCAATATCCAATTACATAGAAATTTACCTCATTTCTCCTGAACTTATTTTTGCTATTTAGTTCTTCATCTTCTCCCAACTCTACCTTTTGCTAAAATTGCTAACAAAACACACACACACACACACACACACACACACACACACACACACACACAAAACCCTAAACACTATACTTCCTTCAAATTCATGCACACATTGACACATCCTGGTAGTAAATGATCACATTAAGGCATTATTTTTAAAAAGTGATGGACTAATTTCAACTGAATTACAAGTTCCCCAATTGTATCGTTAGTATTGTTGGTAGTAACAGTAGTAGTGTAGATATTTATAATAAATGAAAAGTATTGAATCATCAAGACTACACAGGCTTTGTTCAAACTGATAACAAATTGATCACAAATATTTATAATATTGACATGTAAAATGCCTACATACCTTCTGGACTACTGTGAAAATATCAATCTGTTTTGTAAACTATCCCATTAATATATTTGAAAATATCACATTTGCTGAACTAAGCAGTCTTATTTTGAAATATTCCTAGCCGGGCTCGGTGGCTCAGCCTGTAATCCCGCGCCTTTGGGAGGCTGAGGTGAGTGGATTGACTGAGCCCGCAGGTTCGAGACCTGCTTGGGCAGCGAGACCTCATCTCTACAATAAATCAAAAAATCAGCCGGGCGTGGTAGTGCACTCCTGTAGTTCCGGCTACTTGGAAGGCTGAGGCAGAAGGATTGCTGGAGCCCAGTAGGTTGAGGCTGTGGTGGCTGGGAGCGGCCACTGCACTGCACTCCAGTCTGGGCGACAGAGTGAGACTCCAACTCAAAAAAAAAAAAAGAAATATTTCTATTTGCTCCAATTTTCTGCCAAAATTACATTATTTCTTTGTGGTCTGTGATTATTTTTGGTTTCTATTCCTTGACAGAGCAATAGTTTATCATCATATTATACCATCACATGATTATTTAATCCAATAGAATATTTCAGTTAATTGATGAAATGAGAAGGGTTTAGTCTAGAGTGATATATCAGTGTCAATGAAGGAAAAAGAATAAATATCAACACATTTCATATAAAAATTCAAGGCTACTTGATGACTAACTGAGTGTTAACAGGAAATAAAACATAAATTAGAAGAACATAGTGAATAGGAAATTTGCAGGAAATGGGAGCAGGTATTTTGTTTCAAGCCTTCTCCCAAATTTCAGATTAGGAGTTGAAGGCCTGATTTGAAGACTGGGAAATGAACGTCTTCTATCATTACCTAAAATTCAAGGTAACCTTTAAGTAATACAATGTATTAATCTGCATTGCTTGTAGGAGTCCTCTCATTACTTTATTTTACCTCTAAGATAACTTTGTCCTCAAGAAAAAAGATCCCCCCTCCATTTACTTTGCAGAGGAGAGAAGTTTATACACTCTATGAAAGGAAATGTTTATTGTTGATTCTAATGCCTTTAAGACCAACAGTAGTTTTAACCTTAGAAATAAACAGAATTTGAGGTAAATCTTGAAATAAAAATATAAGGATATTTTTACAGGCCAAGAAATGTGACTAAAGCACATTGAACTTTTTTAAATTCTAGATTTTCAAAAATTGCACAGTTGATATATGTGCCTTTGTGGATGGCCTTAAGGAGGGAAAGAATGAGATTATCGCTTCAGGAAATTCAAAACTATTCCCCAACTAATATTGCCCTCTACTAACCTTGTGACCTGGTTGCCTAAGGCCAATTTAACACATCATTAGAAATGTAACCAACATGTCACTTAAATAGGTTTATCATTTGGCCAGAGAATGACAGGTTCTTTCTCCTCCTAAATATGCTTTCCAACAGCCACTTTTTACCCTTAATTTCTGTTAAGAAATATAAATATATAAATATGCCAGTATTTATTTTTAATTGTCTATACTTGTACTAATAAGAGAACCTAAATTCCTAGTGGAATAAAGTATGATTTTAGAAATGTTGGGAGTGTAAATAAAGAAGGCAAGATATTCAAGTAAGCCATCTCATGGGCAATTTAAGGAAAGGACTGGTGCTACCATGCCCAGAAAGGTGGAGATCAGCTAATGAAGGGGATTAATAAAAAGTGATGGACTAACTCCAACTGAATTACAAACTTCCCAATTGTATTGTTAGTATTGTTGGTAGTAGGGCTGGAAAGCAAGTTCTCAGAAGAGACAGCACCTACTTTCTGTTCTTTCTGTTTTTATTGGTCTAGACAAGAACACAGTATCCCCTAAATTATAACAGCATTACTCTACCTGGCAAAGGGTTCATAATCTCAAAAGAAGACCTTGTTGAAGCTTTTCCTTAGGCTCCCAAATTCCTAAATATCTCATCGTTGCAGTTGATTCCTAAATAACACTGGGGTGAGAAGACAATACAGGTATCTGAATAGTGACAAACTCTGTTATATTGAATTGTCTCAAGAGTGTAGTTAGGATTCAAAAGTATTGTATTTGTTTGCAAAGACTTGTTTCTCAAACCTTTAAAACTAAACTTACCTCATGCTGGGGTTCTACTCCAAGGACATGTATAACCAAGTTTCCCTTTCCCACTACTATTAATAATTACTATTTTAATTTGCTAGCATTCTCTAAGACATGCTCAGGCCATATGCATGTAGAACTTTTAAAAAAATAGAATGTGCTGGTTCTTTTATATTAAAAAAGTAATATATGTCTAACTAGAAAATATAAATAGATAACAAAGTTAAAGAACATTTAAACCTCTGAAATGTTTTTATGCTCATTATCTAATTTTATCCCCGAATAACATTACAAATAAGGCAAGATAAAGATTATTGTCTACTTAGCTATTGTAGAAAATGAGAGTATTAGTTCGTGGCAGATCCAAGGTTGTTCCAGGACCCTGCTAAATCTGAGGCTCCAAATCCTTCTGTATCATACTGTGACCCACCAAGAGGAGAAAAGGAGCAGGTATTCTCTGGGGCTTGATGCTGATCACAGAAATGGAAACACATTCGTGTGACCTGTCTTGAGCTGGGCAAGGCAAGCCTGGTGCATGTGTGGAATCTCCCCAATTGTGTCTTCACGCTTAGATTTTTCAGCAGTTTTGAAAGTTGCTTGGGAGACTGCTTCAGTCAGTGACCATAGAGGCTGACAGCTCTGGCTGAGTGATTCTTGGCCCTAATTATAAATAAACCTCTGATTTCAGAAAGGGTATGAAGTGACAGTGTTTAGTCTCCGAACATCGTAAGAGACTGCATTATGTTGCAGGCCAGAGAATGAATTTGGAGACCTCTCAGATTAGCATAACCCATTCATTTATCAGATAAAAGGTGTGCTCCAGCTTATATGACAGTCAAGGGTTCGGCGTCTCCATTTTTGTGTATGAATACATCTACCCTCCATTTTCCTTCTGTCCAGAGATACTCTGGACAAATCTGCTTTAATGAATGAATTTGTAAATTGCTTTGTAATTCTTACATGCTGGATTATCCATGTAAAATGTTATTCAAATAACAAACAGCTAATAGCATATCAGAATGTAGGATGCTACTTGATGTCTATATGAGTAGCAGAATTTAAATAGACTGTTTCCCTGCCATCTGAATCCCTGTCTTTAAAGCTTACGTTTAAAGTTAAACTATTTATAACATATGGTTTAGGGAGGATTAGCCCTCTGTGTCCTGAAGTATATTGAAAGCATCATTTTTTATCTGTAAAATACATTTATGAATGGAAAACATTTATATGAAATATTCTCAGTGGCAAATGACATGAAAGAGAATGAGAGAATGACTGTATTCAGAACAGGGGGAAATAGAGACAAATAGAATAGATAAAGAAAACTAGTTCATAAAATGAGGCCAAGGGCATGTGGAAGATATTAACAAAAACAAGATAAGTAACATATACCACATGTTCATGAGCCGATATATTTAGCAGGCTTCTAAGAACTTAGAGAGGAAAAGGGACAGAAGAAGGCTGTGTACTTTGCAGAGCTGGAGAAGTATAGAACGGATGATATGATGTATTTGTTAAGCAAGACTAGTTGATGAAGCTATGAAATCTCCAAAGATCCATTTCCAAAGAATGGAAAAATACCCTGGATGAGGTTTATTAGTTATAGTTTCTAGTGTCACAAAATAAAGTAATAACATACACTATTTTTCAAGGGAAAAAAACCCACTGCATGATCATTTTTCATTTAGACAATTGCTTATTCACTTTTATGTACTATTCTCTCACCTCTACTTCCAGCAAAAATACACATATACATACACTCATGCATGCAGTTTGGCCCTGAATGCCATTGTTGCAAGTGGACCTCTGAGATATTTGCTTTCTTTGTGGTTAATCTCTAATGATAACTTCAGCTGACCACAGACCTTGCATCCAGTTGTGCTTGTGACCAACTTTTAAGTGGACTGCCCATAGAACACCATCAAGAAAAATAGGGACAACAAAAAGTCTGAAGAGCGCTGATGATTCCATTGACCTAAGACAGAACATTAAACACAGAAGAATTCCTAAAATCCATCATTGTAAGGCCAGAATGTAATGATAGCTTAGAAATTGTTGAATGAATAGGGAACCAACTCCCTAAAATGATCAAACTGAGATTTTTTTTCTTGATGCATTAAGAAAGAAGATATCTTGCTGAACTTTCCCAGTAGTAAAGATTATTCAAGGGGATAGAATGTAGAACTTTTCCTTAGAGAGCATTGCTACTCTTGCAACACATCATAGAACGTTCTAGGCCATTTTCTGGGAAATATTGACCTTATTTATTTATTTATTTGATTCAGAGTCTCACTCTGTCATCCAGGCTGCAGTGCAGTAGCATGCTCACAGCCACCACAGCCTTGACCTGCAGGGCTCAGGCAATCCTTCCGCCTCAGCCTTCCAAGTAACGGGAACTACAGGTGCACACCACCAAGCCCAGCTAATTTTTTGTTTTGTTTTATTGTAGGGACAATGTCTCACCAAGTTGCCCAGGCTGGTCTCAAACTTCTGGGTTCAGGCGATCCTTTTGCCTCTGCCTCCCAAAGTGCCGTGATTACAGGCGTGAGCCACTGCACCCAGCCTGAAATATTGACTTCTGATGAGTACTGTTCCTGATACAAAGTTTATGTCTATCAATTACCAAAAGTGCTGTTAAATGATAATATCCATTGTAGGTGAAGGGATGGAGAAATAAAGACCCATACATTGTTGAAGGAAGGGCAAGATGGTAGAATTTTTGTGAAGGACTTTTTTTTTTAAACATTTTTAAATATATATTTTGATCTTACAGTTTTTTTTTCAAGAGTTTAACCTAGGCAGCAATTGTGACACTGTTTATAATCAGAAGGAAGGAAGGAAGGAAGAAAGAAAGGAAGGAAGGAGAAAAGTAAGGGAAAAGAAGAAAGGAAAGAAAAAATTAAAAGTCTAAACACTCTAAATTTGGGAATTAATTAATTTCTTTTGTTTAAAAAACAAGGTAAGTTATTATTTTATATAAGAATTCATCTTTTTACTGATTGGCACCACTATTGCAACAGGCATTTGGGCTCCTGCCAAATGACCACCTCTCTGATTTATGGAGGTTTTTGGAGAGTTCTTCCTAGTCTGACTGCAGACTGTCCCTATCAAATCTCACCACCCAGTGCCCTTATCTATTCTGTCCAAGACACATCTTGACCCAACTCTTAATGCCAAACCCATAGTGACTAATTCCATTTCCACTGCACAGATGCTCAGTTCTGAAGCACACACCTACCAACTTTCAATGTTCTGTATGTTTTCTTTCCATAGTCCCATTGTACACATCTTATCTCTTAAGAAGTGTTTCCTGGATTGGGCTTAGGAGAAGAATATCTTAGTAGTGCTCCTTTCTTTAACACACAAGAACAAGGACAGCAACAATGTTCTTGAAGATTTGGAGACAGGTGACCTAGGGAAACAAAAGGATAAGATGAATGTTTACAGCATCAAGATGGGCATTACATTACGGTAGTTCAATGCTGACTGTGGAACCCTATCCAACAGTCCAGCTATGTCTCCAGAGTGAGAGTCAGTCTTTCAGACTGCCTGCTGGGTGACTATAACACTTTCCCTCTCAGTGACTGAAAAATTGTAGGAGGAGGAACATAAAAACTACCAAAATATTTCCAACAAACACAAATTCTTTGGAAGTAAAATTCCTCAATACAGAATACATACCAGGATATACTGGTATGCCCCCTCCCCAAGACAGATATTGACTACCATTAATCCCACCTACCTACCCCTCCCTGCTCCCTCCCCAGTTGTTTCCCACCACTGTCAATCTTTTTCTTATAGTATTACGGTAGTTTTTCAAGGTCCACTTACGAGTGAGAACATGTGGTACTCAGATCGTTGTTTCTGTCAAAGATCACTCAATATTATAAACTCTAATTCCATCCAGGTTGCTGTGAAATTCATGATTTTTTTTAATGGCTGCATAATATTCCATTGTGTATATGCAACACATTTTTTTAATCCAGTCCTCTTTTGATGGACAGCATGGTTAGTTCCATGATCTTGCTATTGTGAACAATGCTGCAATAAACATACGTGTGCAGGTATCTTTTTCATAGAGTGATTTGAGTTCTTCCGGGTATATTCCTAGTAGGGAGATTGCAGGGTCATAAGGAAGGTCAATTTTTAGAACTTTTAGGAATTGCCACACTGATTTCCACAGAAGCTGTACTAGTTTACAACCCAACACAGTGTAGAAGTGTTCCCTTTTCACTGCATCCTCTCCAGCATCTGTTATTTTTGAATTATTGATGATGGCCATTCTGACTGGTGTTGGGTAGTATCTTAATGAAGTTTTAATTTGCATCTCCTTGATGACTACTGAGGCTGAACATTTTTACATGTTTCTGTTGGCTGCTCCTATGTCTTCTTTTGAGAAGTGTCTATTCATATCTTTTGGTCACTTTGTAATGGTGTTGGCTGTTTTTTTCTTTTCAGCACGTTTGAGTTCCTTGTAGATCCTTAATGTTAGACCTTTGTCAGACATGGAGTTGGCAAATATTTTTTGCCAATCTGTGGGCTAACTCCCTGCTCTCTTTATGGTTTCTTTGGCTTTGCAGAAGCTTATCAGTTTAATGAGGTCCCACTTGTCTATGTTATTTCTTATGACCTGTGTATCTCGGGTTTTGTTCAGGAATTGGATGCCAGTTTCAACTTCCATAAGGGTGTGTCCTGCGTTTTCTAAAGTTCTTATGGTTTGAGATTTTACATTTAGGTCTCTAAACCATTTAGAGTTAATTTTTGTGTGTGGGGATAGATAGGGGTCCTGTTTGAATCTTCTGCATGTGGTCAGCAAGTTTTCCCAGCAATATTTACTGAATAGGTTCTCCTCTCCCTGGTGGTGGGTTGTGGAAGCTTTGTGAAAGATGAATTGTTTGAGATACAGAGGTTTTGCTTCTGGAATCTCAATTCTATTCCATTGGTCTATATGCCTGTCTTGTACCAATACCAGGCTGTTTTGATTATTGTAGTTTTATAGTAATTTAAAGTCTGGTAGTGTGATACCTCCTGCTTTGTTTTGTTGTTGTTGTTTTTTTTTTTGCTGAGGATTGTTCTGGCTATTCTTAGTCATTTGTGTTTCCATATGAATTCCTGTATTGTTTTTTCTAGATCTGAGAAGAATGTTGCCAGGAGTTTGATGGCTATTGCATTAAATCTGTAGATTGCCTAAGGTAAGACGGACATCTTAACAATGTTAATTCTTCCAATCCATGAGCATGGGATATTATTCCACTTGTTTGTATCATCTTTGATTTCTTTGAGCAGTGTTTTGTAGTTTTCATTGTAAAGGCCTTCCACATCTCTGGTTAGGAAGATGCCAAGGTCTTTCTTTCTTTCTTTCTTTCTTTCTTTCTTTCTTTCTTTCTTTCTTTCTTGTGGCTATTATGAATATGATTGTACTTTTTATTTGGGTTTCTGTTTGTTTATTATTAGTGTAAAGAAATGTGATTGCCTTTTGCCCATTTATTTTATACCCCGAGACTTTGCCAAAGTCCATTATCAGTGCAAGGAGATTTTTGACAGATTCTCTTGGGTTTTCAAGGTATACAATCATGTTGTCTGCAAAGAGAGATAACTTGACTTCCTTTTTTTCCTATTTAGGTACCACTTATCGCCTTCTGTTTTCTGATTGCTCTAGCAAGGACTTCCAAAACTATATTGAACAGGAGGGGCATCCTTGTCTTATTCCAGTTTTCAGGGGAAATGGTTCCAATTTTTGTCTTTTTAGGAGTATGCTGGCTATCGGTTTCCTGTAGATGACTTGTACTATTTTTAAGTATGTCCCATGTACGCCTAGATGTTTGAGGGTTTTTATTAAGAAGAGGTGCTGGATTTTACCAAAAGCTTTTTCTGCATCTACTGATATAATCATATGGTTTTTTGTTTTGACGTCTGTTGATGTATTTGATTACATTTATGGTCTTATGAATGTTGAACCAGACTTGCATCCCGGGGATGAAGCCTACTTGGTCATGATGGATGATTTTTGAGATGTGTTGTCGAATCTGGTTTGCTAGGATCTTGTTGAGAATTTTAGCATCTGTGTTCATCAAAGATATTGGCGTATAGTTCTCTTTCTTTGTTGGGTCTTTACCTGGCTTGGGTATCAATGTGATGTTAGCTTCATAAAATGATTTGGGGAGAGTTCTGTCTTTCTCAACCACCTGGAATAGTTTCAGTAGGATTAGTATCAGTTCCTCCTTATATGTCTTGTAGAATTCTGCTGGAAAGCCATATAGTCCAGGGGTTTTTTTTGTAGGTAGTTTTATTAATACGTAGTCAATTTCCTTGATTGTTATTGATCTATTTAGGGTCTCTATTTCTTCTTGTTTCAACCTAGGCAGGTTGTATGATGTCAGAAAGTCCTCCATTTCCTTAAGGTTTTCAAGTTTGTTTCCATACAAGAATACATAGTAGTCTCTAATGATCTTTTGTATTTCTTCAGGGTCAGATGTGACTTCACCTTTTGTGTTTCAGTCTAGCTAGGAGACCATCAATCTTGTTTATCCTTTCAAAGAACAAGTTTTTTGTTTCACTGATTTTTTTGTATTATCTTTTTGTCTTCTATGTTCCGGATTTGGGTTTTTATTTTGGTGATCTGGATTCTCCTGCTGAAGTTAGGGTTTTGGTGGTCTTGCTTTTCCAACTTCCTTAGGTGAGTTGTTAGGCTGTTAATTTGTGATCCTTCCGTTTTCTTCATGTGCATTTATAGATATATGAATTCCCCTCTTACTACAGCTTTCATGGCATCCCAGAGATTTTGGTAAATTGTTTCTTCATTTTCATTTGTTTCCAGGTATCTTTTAATCTCTGTTTTGATTTCTGTGTTGACCCAGGAGTTGTTTAGCATCATGCTGTTTAGTGTCCATGTCTTTGTGGGTTTGGGGGGAACCTTGTTTATTCCACTGTGGTCTGAGAAGGTGCATGGCAAAATTTCAATCTTTTGAAATTTGTTTATGCTTCATTTATGGCCAAGGATGTGGTCGATCTTAGAGTACATTCCATGCGGTGATGAGTAGAATGTATATTCTATGGTTGTTGGGTGGGGTGTTCTATAGGTATCAATTAAGTCCATTTGGTCAAGAGTCATAGTGAGGTTCTGGATCTCATTGCTGATTTTTTGTCCTGATGATCTGTCTAGGATTGTAAGTGGGGTATTAAAGTCCCCAGCTATGATAATGTTAGAGTCAATATCTTTTTTGAGTTTACCTAGAAGCTGCTTTATGAAAGTTGGTGCTTTTATGTTGGGTGCATATATGTTTAGGATGGATATTTCTTATTGATGGATTGAACCTTTTATCATTATGTAGTGGCCTTCTGTATCTTTTTAAATTTTTGATAGCTTAAAGGGTATTTTGTCTGAGATTAAGATCACAACTCCTCCTTTCTTTTGTGTTCCGTTCACCTAAGATTTTGCTTCCCATCTTCTTACTTTGAGTCTGTGAGTGTCCTTTCTAGTGAGATGAGTCTCTTGAAGGCAATAGATTGTTGCCTGGTGATATTTTATGTACTTTGCCATTTTATGTCTTTTCAATCGTGCATTTAGTCCATTCACATTCAGGCTAATTTTTGAAATATGAGTGTTGATCCCTATCATGAGGTTCTTATAGAGTTGTGTTCCTGTTTGTTTGTTGTCTTTCTTTTGGTTTTTGGATTAGTTCATGTGTGTTTTTAATCTTTTTCTTGTACTCCCGTGAAGAACATTGTCGTTCTTTTTTCTTTTCTTCTGTGTTTAATACTTTCATAAGTGTTTCTTGTATAGGTGATCTGGAGGCAGTGTAAGTTCTTAGGGATTGGATATCTGGGAAAGATTTTAATTTTCCCTCACTGATGAAGTTTAGCTTGGCTGGTTGGGTTATTCTTGGTTGGAATTGCTTATCTTTTAGAACTTTGAAGATAGGGCTCCAAACTCTCCTAGCCTGAAGGGTTTCTGTAGATAAATATGCTGCTATTCTAATTGGTCTTCCATGGTAGGTAGTGTGACCTTTTTCTCTTGTTACCTTTAGGATTTTTTCTTTTATACCTATTTTGTTTAGGTGAATTATTATGTGTCTGAGAGTTGGTCTTCTCATTTGTTATCTTGCAGGGGTTCTCTGAATCTCTTGTGCTTGAATTTTAGCATCACTGATGAGATGAGGAAAGTTTTCTTGAATAATCTCATGGAATGTTTTTTCCAGGGTGGTCTCTGTCTGTCTTTCTGCCTCAGGAAGTCCAATTACTCTTGAAGTAATTGCTCATCTCTTGAAGGTTTCGTTCTGTCTTGTTAAGCTTCTCTGCTATGTTTTTGACACTTTGGGTTAGTTCTATATTTTGGTCCTCAAGCTCTGAGATATCTTCTTCTCCTTGGCTAATTCTGCTTTCCATGCTTATCAGTTTGTTATTTATTTCATTCACAGTATTCTTTACTACTGTTATCTCAGTTATCAACTCCTTCCTATTTTCCTTTTGTCTCTCCTTAATTCTTTTTAATCTCTCTATTAATGTCTTGATATCTGGGTTTATAGTTTAAGACCAGTCATTCTGGGGGCTCTTCATTGTTTGCATTCCGAAGTCTGTTTTCTCAGTGTCTGACCTCCCAGAGGTCTCTGAGAGAACCATATTTTTCTTTTGGTTTTTCTTCATTGGTGTAGATTTTTCTCTCTCCCTTTCCCTCCTCTTCTTTAATTCTGTTTTTCAGGGAAGGTAGGGTTGCTTTTATTTCTTTTTGTTTAATCTCCTGTTCTTCCTTATGAGGATCTTCTGACTGTTCACTTCTGAGGCTGGACTGTGGATTGGGAGCTGTACTTTTTGCAGTTTGAGATTTAATTGAGGGGGAAGCTGTGATTCAGAATCTATCTGCAGATCCCAGTATCTACTCACAGGTGTATGGGCACCCCAGAACCCACTTCCCACTTCCTTACAATCTGTCCATGCAGTGGAGTTTAGGTTTGCTCCCTGGAACAAAAGGAGGTAAGAAAAAGGAAAATAATGGAAGAAGAGGGGGTCAAGAGGAAGTTGGAAGAGAGAAGAGTAAGAGGGAAAACAGACATATATACCAACTAACGAATGAAAAGAGACACAAAGCCAGAAAAAAGTAAAAAACAAATAAACAAAATTCCCCTAAAGCATACCAGCAATCACACAAAGACAGTCCAATAAAATCATGCCTTTTGATGTATTCTTCCCCAGCACAAACATGTAGTCTAAATCAAAAAGCAACCAAAAGTGAACAAAACAATAAAATGAAAAATCAAACTAAGAAACCAGACTAGCTCTGAGTTCTTTCCTAAATGTCTAAAGTCTCTTCAGCTCTGATCTCTAGCTCCTCCCCTCTGCTCTCATTGCAGACAGACAGGGTTACTCATAGCTTGGGTCAGTTTCCTTGGTTTGCTGCCTGACATGTCTGCCACACAGCACTGAGTTGTCTTTGTCTGATTCAGTGTAGAGGAGGGACTTCCATTTCCTAGTTTGGCAAGGTTACCTTATGCCATAAGGTCGAGGCTGTAAGGAGCTGGGTGGAGCAATGCAAATCTCTGCCTGGAAAATGGCTGCAATGGGCAGCTCTTCACCAGGCATGAACTCTTGACTTCCCCTGATCCTCTCTCTCCACTCGTCCCAGGCCCCAGTTGATCCGCTATGAAGGGCTATGATGGTGTGTGTCTGGCATCAGGTACTGGGAACCAGTGACATAGCTGGGCGCTGCAGTATGGTGCCCTGGGTGGCTTGGAGTGGGGGAGGGAGCCAGGAAATCCCCGGGTGGAGCTGAGAGTTGCAACTCAGCACCTGGTAGCCACCACAGCAGTATTCCCTTGAGGAGGCTGTAGTGCGATGGTGGCAGTTTGCTGCTGCATGGGACCAACTATAGCAGTTTGCAGCTGCATGGAACCACCTTTAGGAGCTACCTTTTGTGGAGATCTTCAGTTTGACTTGTCCCATCGCCTCCCGTGGCCATCTTGCCAAGCGTCCTCGTTAATTACCTTTGAAAACTTGGTTGGTTGGGTTGCCATATTTGGATATCATTTAAAAGATCTAACTTCTGCAACTTAGAAATTAACTCCTAGGCAAAACACTTGCACTGACTTATTAAGTGCAATAAGTGTGTTCATTCTTGCTGTCTGTGTTTATTTCAGGCATAGGTACATGCAGAGTGTACTAGCAACATATATTCTATTGTACAAAGTATTTTGTAAATTACTCTGTGTAGAGCAACCAGCTTTTTCTAATATGGTTGTATTTCATTATTATCTAACATTACTTATCAAGTAAAATCAACCTCACAGAGACTCAAATTAAGCCACTACTTATATAGAGTAATGTTAAGGACACCCTAAATGACAATAATGAAAATAAAGCACCTTCTTCACCAGCCTGTGGCCATGCCTGAATTTACTATGATCGGCTTCACAGAGTGCATGAGGAAGTAGGCATTTTACCATCTGCAAATGGTAATTTATCAGCTAGTTAGCAGTTTAGCATGGATTCCCTAAGCTCATTTTGACCCACTGTGATTCAGCAGAGAAGGTGCTAAGGGAGCCATACAAGACACAAGTGTATTGATCTGGAGACAGATCGAGGGTAAAAGAAGGTAAGAAATGTCCAACAAACAGGGTGATGTTCAGCACAGACAATACAAGAAGGGACCTCTGCAACCATTATCTAGGTGCAGGACATACAGACCCTAAATGGGCTATGAAAGGCTGTTTTGTCAGGCTGATACAATCAAGAAAAAGTGGGCATCTACAAGTTTACCTAAATCTAATACTGGTTCTGAAGTATATGTGGAATTTTACACTGACCACTCTAGTTCAAATTATTTTCTTTGGTAGTCCAATGTTGCAAAAAAGTTAAGACTAAACTAAGGTTGTGTGCGTGTGTGTGCGCGCGCCGCGCGCGTGTGTGTGTGTGTGTGTATACACACATGTATGTTTATACCTTACATATCATAATTTGGAATGATGTGTGGTGAATATGTTATCATAAATCCTATTTTGATTAGACAAAGGGATTGGTTTTTGACATCATTTTTCATCCAGTTGCCTTTTCCCTCATCTTATTTTATCTTAACAAATTCACCAAATTTTCGGTATAGAAAGTATCTCAGCAATTAGTATGGAGAGTCAGAAGTTTGTCTTTTGTCTTTGAGCAGAAAAATGAAGACACACTCTTCCCAAATAATCCCTAACTGTTCCAAGTAAGATGCCGGCAGATGGACATCTTGGATTTACTAGATTCACTCCAAATTATTTTGCTGTAGCATGCACAATTCTTCGGAAGTTTTTGTGTAAATTTCAAAGGCTACATGGTCAGGCTGCAAAGAAGTGTGTGATTATTAAAACTATATTCTCATTCTTTTGTCTTCACTTCCTGTATCCAATAGCTGAAAAGGGAGTGAAATCTTCCCAAAATGACTATGTACTGTCAAAATGAGACACTTTAATTTAAATAATAAATAAGCTCCATGGTTACCTTTTGCTCTGATCCATGCTAAACATTAGCACCTGATCCGGTTTCCAGCATTACTGCAACAACATTTAAATGTTTAGTGTAAGATTGTACTTGATTTATTAAAATAATGAATTAGTTTTATTGTAGGGGATTAAATGTATTTTACTTTTTAAAGCACAAGAACTAGAAAAGAAGAGCATCGTTACAATCTGAAAATAACTAGAAAGATAAGTTCATTAACTTGCCTACACTTGCGCGTCATAAAAACCTTGTTAAAAATTATTCCCTAGCCTGCTGTATTAGCTTCTTTATGAGGTAATTTCTCCATACAGTAATAAGATTTTTCTTTTACTCTCCAGTGCATATTAAACCCACTAATCTTCTTTTATAAACTATAGTTTCAGCCACTTTCTCAATTTACTCACTTTAAAGATACACTCCTATTAATATTAAAGGTAGCAAATGCAGATATGAACTTTGCAAAACATGCTTTTGGATTTATGGCACAATCTTTTAACTATGTACTACAATAGCACAAAAGGGAAAAAGCTGTAAATGTCGGGTATGTCTCATGACAAACCAAACAATCTTAGTCTCCATAGAATTAATTTCCCACCCCATTCATTATGCGAATGAACTGTAGACATATTTTCTACTGTCAGCAAATAAAAACAGACTGGAAATACTCAATTCATTGAAAGCAGTAAAATAAAACCATGCATAGGAATCACACAGATGTCAATGATCTGATTGGTATGCATTATGGGTGTATTATGAAAGCCTAACCGGTCACCATTTCCTCCTGTGGGTACTCTCCAGGGATTGAGGTTTCCTTTCTTATCCAAAATCAGACAAGTTACGATAGAAAATTGAAAATTAAGTTTTTCAAAGATTAAATTTCAGTCATTTTGGTAATATCACTTGTTTCAATAATTCTTCTAAAATAGCCAATATTTTAATAAACCTATTATTTAATAATGGTGAAAGTAATTAATGCTGCACTTCAAACATCCTCAGGTGACTAATAAACCTTAGAAATGACAAATTAACTCAAATTGTTATAAAAATTTATTTTAAAAGACAATGCAGAAATAGCTGCCCTAACAGTTTTCCTTTCACTTTAACTTAATGACAAAAATAAAAACTTCTTTATTGTCCTATGATTGGATTTATTTTCTTTAATGAAAAACAAAAATTTTTAAATTGTTCTTTGCTGCACTGGGGAGAGATGTATGAGATATCTGAGAGAGATAAAATTGTCAACGTGTAAAGTTTCTTGCAGGTCAACAAAAAACCAAACACCTCAATTTTAAAAAGGGAGAAAAACTGAAAAAAATATGCAAAACAATACATGTGATATGTGCTCACAAATACATAAAAAATATTCAATCAGTTACAAATGCAAATTTGAAATTTTACTGAAAACTGTCATTTTGTTTCAAATCAGTTTGAAGAATATTAAAAATAATGGAAACAAATGCTATTGTCCAAAGTTCAGGAAAATATATTGCTTGTGAGAACATAAATCAGTAAAATATTTTTAACAGTTTTAACAAAGGTTTATTGTTATTTATTTATTTTGAGAAATAGAGTCCTCACTCCGTCATTCAGGCTGGAGTGCAGTGGTGCAATTATAGTTCACTGTAGCCTTGAACTCCTGTGCTCAGGCAATCCTCCAGCTTCAGCCCCCCAAAGCACTGGAATTACAGGTGTGAGACACTCTGCCTGGCTCTCAAAATTTTAAACATGCGTGATATTGATCCAACATGCCTTGGTATGCATATAAGTGTATATAGAAGACATGGATTAGTGAGAAAAAAAATAGTTAACAACATAATGCTCATCAGTGCTTTAGTAGATTATAATATATTTTAAAATATAGAACAAATTCAATCATTATTTTATTTGTTGATATTGATAGATGTTCATAATACATACAGTAGAAAAGCAAGATACCAGACAACATACACTATGTTTTTAAGGTACAAATATATAAAATGTATATTCATTGGAAAAAATAATATACACTGACATGCTAACAATAAATATACTGGGAAATAGAATAGGTATTAAAGAAGTAAATAACCTGTGTTGACTTTTCTCTGACATTCTAATATCCTTCCTTTCCATTCATTAAAGCACACTGAATAAATAAATGCTTATAAACTGACTTCAATCTTCTGTAGAATAGATGCTTACTGTCACAAGAAATTAAAGCTTACATATATTTTTAACTTCTAAGTGACAAATTATTCAAGTATATGTAAAGATATATGAGAATAGTGATATTATAGATTAGTAGTAGAGATCATATAAATATTTCTCTGACATTTAATAGGTAATAAATAATGTGTCAATATATTAAAAATAAATACATTTTAAGTCAGCATACTTATGACATTTTATTTATAGCAGGTTAATAAAATACTAAATAATTATTTTCTTTTTCTCAGAAATTTGTTATTACAGATTTGAACTTGTCACACGGTTTAGATATTTCTAAAATTTATATACTTATTAAACTATGTTTCAGAAGTTAGCAAACTGTCATATATTCATTTAAAATAAAAACATAAATTAATTTTAAATGAACTTTCTCCAAATGTGCGTCTTTTGTGATAGTAAGGTTTTATTTATTTTCTAATACTCCCCACTCTTGTTCTCTACTTTTATTTCTTCTTCATCCTAATCAGTTGCTCACTCCTTTAATCACATAAACTTTTCTGCCTGATATGTCTGTCTTAAGAAAGAGACAGAAAAAAACAGAGTGAAGATGGTGGGATGGAGGTGGCAGCAAGAGGTGTGAGTGTATGTGTGTGACTTTTCTTGCAATTGCTGCTATATTTTCTTAGATCAAGCATTAAATTTCTCTTTATTATTTTTGTAAATCTGCATTCTGATTTAGAAGTCCTCTCTCCATTTCTCTCCTGCATTCTGAATGATGAACTTTTTCTAAGGCCCTATTTTTCCTTTGATTTCCTTGTTGAGACCTTTAAGTCACTTCAAATGCTTCTGGTCTTTACTGTCCCTTTAACATAATGCTAACTTTCTCCCTGTCGAAGCTTTCTCCTCCCCAGCATTAACATTCCAACACTTTTTCTCTGGGCTTTCCATTTCCCTAGGGGTTACTGTTCTGGTTGGGTGTTCACCTGATACTTTCTGCAAAGTCATTAAGAAAGTCATTTTCTCCAAGATGGTACTATGGAAGGTCTATATCTTGTAGGCCCTTCGCAACAAAAGCAGGTGATAGTTTGGTCAAAGATAAACTAACATTGAAGTCAGTTTTATAAGAAAAATAAATCAGCTAGGGTGGAGAGTTCTGCTTCTAGCAACTAGCACCTCTCACATAGTGGGTCATCAGTAAGTCTTAGACGAATGAATAAATGCATGATAAAGAATGAGCTAACTAATCTAATCCAGAAATTTAAAGTTAAAGGAATCAGCCCTCCTCCCATCATTTTCTCAAGGGAAATCTAACATTGTTTTACCACAGTCACTGCTCTTATGTCTATTCTTAATAAAATAGTCTCAGCACCCATTACGTTTGGCAGTCATGAGCTGTGTTCATCTGCAGTCCTTCCACAGGCTTTAAATAAGACTTTTCTGATTAAAGAGGGACAGAGCAGGTTGGTGTCATTAATATGAACCGATCCTTCCTTCTGAGTACATATGTTCCTCCTAATGACAGATGGGAGCATTGGCTGGTTACACAGACCGCAAAGACTCAGGATTATAGGGCAAAAGGGATGCTAAAACAATAAAAGACCTGCTCCAGGCTTGTGAGCATGGAAGTTTCTTCATCTTTCCTTGCTCCCAGTCCCTGAACAAGGGAATTGTGGGGGGTTTCTGTGACAAATTTGTTGACTAGCACACATTATATAGTGGGCTTCGCCTTATTTGTCTAAGACATTAAAGTTACCCTTTTTAGTTAAGTGTTTTATTCTGGCATTTTGGAAAGATACATGATGCCAAACAGAATATTTATAACAAACCTTTTAAGGTTTATTCTCATCTATTTTTGCCCTCAAAGGTCATTTCATAAAAGAGATCAAAAGGCAGCCTCTTCCAAGACAGCTCAGTGGGTGGCCAGAAGCAGATTAAGTACTAACAGAGCCCTGAAGAAGTACAAATCTGTATGACTTGTTTTACACAGTTCCTTAATATATTGTCTCGATTACTATGCCACATAATTACATATATGCAGTAGTTTAATTGTAACAGATATAATGAAAAAGCATTAAAAATGATCTTGAAACCAAATGGGCTTCCTGTGAGTATCTAAACCCTTTACTGGTAGTAACTTATTTATTCAGTAATTTAAAAACCTTCAGGAGCCCTGACATCACTCGGTAGGTAGACCTTATCCAAAAAACACATTCCATCTTCCCAGTGTTAGGAAAAACTACAATTTTGGCTTGCACTGATTGCATATCTAAAATTTGCATTTGAAGTAGGTATTCCAGAATTTTTTTGTGGGGGAGGTTGATGTCTCACTGTGTTACCCAGGCCGGAATACAGGGGCACGACCATGGCTCACCATAGCCTTCATCTCCTGGGCCTTCTACCTCAGCCTTCCAAGTAGTTGGGACAAAAAGTGCACATCGCCATACCTGGCTAATAATATGCTGTCTAGGCTTGTCTCGAACTCCAGGGTTCAATCAATCCTCTCACCTTGGCCTTCCAAAGTGCCGGGATTACAGGCATGAGCTATCACATCTGGCCCAGAAAGTTGTTGTCTATGTCTGTTGACATCTGTAAGTCCATTTATTCAGCACTATTGTGTGCCATCTGTGTGTAAGGCACAATACTAGGCTTTTCAGTATCCAAAGATACTGAAGAGATATTATGGTGACTAACTTCAAGGAGATAAAATCCAAAAGGAAAGTCAATTATGTAAATAAAAAGTAGAATATCTGTTGCAGTATGGCAATTTTAAACAAAAAGCAGAAGTTCCTACAAGCCAGGCTCAGTGGCTCAGCCTGTAATCCCGTGCCTTGGGAGGCTGAGGTGAGTGGATTGCCTGAGCCCAAGAGTTCGAGACCCGCCTGGGCAAATTGGTGAGACCTCATCTCTACAATAAATCAAAAAATCAGCTGGGCGTGATAGCGCATGCCTGTAGTTCCGGCTACTTGGAAGGCTGAGGTGGAAGGATCGCCGGAGTG
>NW_007174137.1:840179-846952 GCF_000164805.1 Carlito syrichta
CAAAAAAAAAAAAAAAAAAGTCCCTACAAAGTACAATAATCATTTGAAGGATGTGAACAAATCTACCAGTGAATGTAGATAAGGCTTGCATTATCTTAACAACTGAACAGTAGTTTACCAAGCAAATGGCAGGGTCTCAGAAGGGAGAAGAAGAAAATAATAAGTTGAAGGGAAAAGGGACAGGATGTGTACAGGTGAAACAAGGAACTGCACGAAATGGGTATGTAAGTAGAGGGTATGAGAAAGAGAACAAAGAAGATGAAGATGAGTAAATAGATAGAAGCTCGGTATTCTACAACTCCTGCAATTTATACATAACCATCATACTATGTAAGAAGGAAGCGATCAGGGTTGCATTAAAGCAAAGTGGTGGAGAATGTATTAGAGAACAATGGGAAGGAAACAAATATGAAGCTGAGGGAATGGCTATGAATGTTTCAGTATTTCAGGGGGAAAATGAAGAGGGATTAACTGAAAGAGAGCATGAAGAGGAAGGGACAAATTTGAAAGAGATGATGGTACATGAAGAATCAAAAAACTTGAGTTTCAAACAGAAAACATGATGGAGGAAGTCAAGGACAATCTATAGGTTGGGCAGATTTTAGTGCCAATAACCATTAGTGGAAATACAGAAAGAGAGGCAGATAAAGAAAATATAATACCGCTATACACATTTTTCTTGGGCAAAATGATTCATTATGTCAGTAGTAGACTGCCATACCGGGTATAGTGACACTCATAACCATATGCAAGTATGGCCGAAATAGGGGGAAAAATGTCCATGTTATAATCCATAAGTATGAGAAGATTGAAGCACAATGACAATCATGACAGAATAGTGGCTCCCTCAACCCCGAAGATGACCTTCCCCAAATCCCTGGAACCTGTGGATACGTTACCTTACATGGCAATAGAAATTTTGCAGATGTGATTAAAGTTAAAGACCCTGATATGAGGAGATCCTAAGTAACCTCAATCTAACCACATGATCCTTAAAGTAGAAGAGGAAGGCAGGAGAGTGGGTCTAAGAGACATGACATAAGGATTCTACTTGTCATTGTTTCTTTTGAAGATGGACAAGGAGGTCACCAGCCAAGGAATGCAGATGGCCTCTAAGAACTGGGAACACTCTTCATGACAGTCTGCAATGAAACTGGGATCTCAGTCCTGTTTCCACAATGAACTCAATTTTGCCAACAACTGAAATGAACAGGTAACAGAACTCCCTCTAGAACCTCCAGAAAGAAACTCAGCTTACCAACATTTTTTACTTTAGTTTTGTGGGATCCATAACATACTTCAGATTTACAGAGCTTTAAAATAATAAATTCTGTTGTTTTAATACACTAATTTTGCAGCACTTTTACAATGGCAGAAGTAGAAAACTAATACACCAAGTTAGAACATAAACTGGATAACAGGATGTGGAGAAAATGAGTAAGTATGGTAAAAGTTCACTCTTTTTTTTTTTTTTTTTTGAGTTTGAGTCTCACTCATGTCACCCAGGCTGGAATGCTCACGGCCACCACAGCCTCCACCTGGTAGGCTTAGGAGATCCTTCTGCCTCAGCCTTCCAAGTAGCTGGAACTACAAGCGCATGCCACCACACCTGGCTAAAGTTCACAATTTTAATTATAATGGTCGACGTGAAAGAAAATCTATGAAGCTAGAATGAAAAAAAAAAAAAAGAAGAAGAAAGAAAAAATAAAAGGAGAGGAAGAAATCAGGGAAGATGGCTAAGATGGATGGAGTAAGATTTTGAGCCACAAAAAAAATTGCAAAATTATTATTTTCTTCTCCATTACAAATGGCAAAATATAGAATTTTTTTCATTTACTTAATTGAGAAGCAACCTAGGTGCATGTTTATAATGCATTTCTCTTAATATCACTTGGAATACTCAGTTAATATAAAATATTAAAATAATATGGCACTGATAATAAATATTTTATTTATTTACATCTGCCTCATTACCAGTAGACAGAAATATCTAACAAAAATATGTACAATGGAATAAAATTTAGTGTGATTGTCAGGAGCCTATCGCTTGCAAGTAACAGAAAGCAAGCAGAAGCAGTAGGTATGAAGATTCAAGAGAATCCACAGATGGTCATGAAGCTCTGCCTCAGGACCAACTGGACACGGAATCAAATATGGTCAGCACATTCTCTAAGTTTTCTTAACTGTGCTGTCATTCAACATCTGTTTCATCCTGCTTTCTCACTATTGACTGCCTTCCTTTGTTCTTGGTCCACAAGGTAGCATGGGGTCATTAAGAGCACCAAGTGTTAATTTTATTAGAAATCTCTGAAAAGAAATAGACTTACCTCTGTCTGCCCCAAGACCAAACCAAAGAAAGGAGACTCGTTAGTCCCAGGTTAGCTCAGGACCCAATTACCTGTGTCCAAGAGTCAGTCTAAGTCAGGTTAAGTAGATCTATCGGGCTGTGGGGATGGGGAATTTCCCAGATAAGAGATACTGGCCAGACAGTTCCATGTATACCCACTATAAGTAGATAAATCATACAAAATAGAAAATAAAGACAGGATAAGAAAATGAAGCCAGTATTAAAGTTGCTATACAAAAATGTACATCAGAATGTCCTGCGCAATTGCTAAAGGGAGTGGCATATTTGTTCCTGGGCTTAACAGTCAAACTAAACATGGAGACGTAATCAGCTACAAGATTCACCACTTCTATGAGATAAAACTGTCTAATAGCTAAAGAAAAGCAAGTTGTATTAGGCATTTTGGTCTGAGAGAAATTTTTCTCTCATTTGGTCCTCAAAAACAGGGTTCTTTATGTGGTATAATGGACAATAACCCTAATAACCACAATACAACTGGAAATAAGGGCTCATCCTGTTATCCAGACTGGAGTGCATTGGCATGGTTGTGACTCACTCCATCCCCAAATTCCTGGGCTCAAGACATCCTTCTGCTTCAACTTTCCAAACAACTGGGACTACATGCATGGGCAACCATGCTCGGCTAATTTGTTGTTGTTGTTGTTGAGACAGAGGTCTCACTATTTTGCCCGGGCTATGAGTCCCTAGCCTCAAGAGATCCCCCTGCCTCAGCCTCCCAAAGTGTCTGGGATTACAGACATGAGCCACTATGCCCCACTTGCAATGGGAGACTTTCATAGAGCTATTTCTAATGAACTATTTACCACAACCAATGTTGTGGAACTTGGCAATATATGCTGACCAGCCACCTGTTAATTGAGTGACAGTAAGCATTAAATTTGTCTATTAAATCTAAGTATTGTTTCTTATTTTAAAAAAGAAAAGAAAGTCCTGGCCATGGAGTTCAAATAACTTCCTGCTAATGTTTATGACGAATGTTGAAAATATCAATTCCATACTGAGGCAAAAACTCATTAGATTAATTAGAATTCTACTAAAGTCAGTGAATTGCTGATCAATGTTTAACAACCAGTTCTAGATGGCAGGTGGGAAGAAAAGAGGGTACGTTCATTTATAGGCCATCAATTTCTATAGTGTAAATCCGCCTTCCTTAGCCAATTTCAAGCCTGCAATGTGATATCACTAAATGTAGAGTTGGAAAGAGGTATGCTATTGCACACCATTATATAGCATCTCTACCACACATAGACATAAATAATATCAAGAACAAAGATAATTGTAAAAATGTAGTAAATAACTGGGAAGTGGTGAATATTTAGGATGTGTTACTGTATTAGTTACAGTTCTTTAGGAAAACAGAACCAGCTGGATATATAAATATATATAAGAAGTGATTTACTGTGGGAATTGGCTCATGCGATGATGGAGATCACAACAGGCTGTCTGCAAGCTAGAGCAACAGAAAGCTGGTCATGTAATTCAGTCCAAGTCCAAAGGTCTGAGAATTGGTGGTTGAGGGAAGGATGCTATGGTTTGAACAATTCCCTAAAATTCTTGTGTTGGAAACTTAATAGCCAATGCAACAGTGTGAGGAAGTGGAGTCTAATGTGAGGCATTGAGGGCTCGTGGACTCTTCTCTCATGGATGAATTCCTTTTTAAAAGGAGCTTGAGGCTGTGTTTTTTCCTCTCTCTCTTGCCTTCCCACCTTCCACTATGTGAGAACACAGCAAGAAGATCCTTGCCAGATGCCAGTACCTCAAGTCCCAAATGGTGAGGAAATTGATTTCTGTCTTTTATAAATTACCCAGTATCAGGTATTTTGTTATAGCAGCACAAACAAAGACGAGGTCACCGACTCGCAAAGCTCCTAAAAATGTTACAATCAGTTCTTATAAACAAGCAAAAGCCAGCTCTATTACACTACAAAAAAAAAAAAAAAGATACCAATCATTAATTGATTTCTTAAAATGTTTTATCATTTAGTTGAGAAATGTAATATGAAACACAATTGATTATAACATAATGCAATCAGCAATTTTAAAAAACTGTTTTACTACAATTTAGGAATAAACATCTGTTTTATTGTACTAGGTATTTTCTCAGCTCTGCCTTTTTGGTCTACTATTAATAGCTGTGAGTTGTGCAGCAGTTTGTTTTGAAGGTCTGTAAACTCACTGAATTTGTTCAGCTCCAAATTCAGTTCGTATTTCTGGATTTAATTTTCTGACTCATTATTTGAGCTTTCAATTTTAAAAAACTATTTAACTATTTTAATTTATGCAGGAAATATAACCTTCTTATTGTAGCTCTGAAGCCCTCAGTTTTCTAACTCTTCTTCCTTGACCAAATGAATATTTATAATATAACTCTTTTCAATATGGGATTTCTTAAAAATGCAACTATATTCTGATAGTTTAACATACTGCCTTTAAAAGTTTTAAATTGCTTTTTTTTAATGCTATGGTCTTAAATTTCTAAAATACAGTAAGTGAAAACATTGGCATAAAATAGGAAGGCAGATAATTTTTTAAAGAAAGGAACATATAAAATTGGTTGATTTAAAAACTCTATAGAATATTCAAAGGATGCCAATGATTAAAGCTTATTACATCTATGTACTACCCTAGTAGGCAGTATATGGAATTTGGCGATTTGGTATCTGATTCAGAGATTGAAAAGCAGAAGTAAAATAGAATCAAGAATGGAAATATAAAACCAAAACATGGGAAACTCTCTGAATGTTGGATATGCACCTTTATCAGAAATTTGAGATATGGGTGCCTTGAAGAAAATATTTCACACAGATATAAACAACGCATTTTTAAAGAATTGTATTATCTTTCAATTTTTGTATAGAATAAAATGAAATGGAAGCAAGATAAATAAAGGGAACCCAACGAATGGTACATAAATGAAAACATGGTTGTTACCAGGTAGCAGAAAACATCTAAGTGAAAATTGTGAGGGGTCTCATCTCTCCATTCTTTTATTCTCTTTTTATAATCAAGACACAAGGAATCAGTGCAACATGGGTTATGTGTGGGAAGGAGAGATTATGGTAAAAAGGGTTTTGTATAAATTTTTCGGTTGCTAGAGATCCCATCACAGAAGCTACTTTGTAATGATCGAATTTCTCCCATGTTATAAAATGAAAAAGCATTCATGCCATTTAGAATATGTATAGATAACAATTAAGAGTGAATACTCTAGCATAAGACTGCCTAGGTACAAATCCTGGCTCTCTCCCTTACCAGTTTATATAAACTTTGGCAAAATATTTTAACTCTTTACACTTCAGTTCCTCCATTTATATAATGAGAGTCATAACAACTAATTCATAAGGTTGCTGTAAAAATTTACTAAATAAATACATTGTTTAATAAATTAACATATACAAAATATTGGCAATGTTACCAATCACTTTGATCATTATTGTTGTTATATTATTATTAAGAGATCATAAGTATAAATATATAGATCACCTAAAATGTTGGCAGGATGTTAAAAATTTTCTAAAATTAAAACCTATAATGACTGCTTAGATAGTTCCCAGAAGAAAATCGCCTGCTATATTAGGAACCATCTATCAAAATAAGCGGTTACTGAAGTGACCCCACAAGACAGATGCAGAAGATAAAATCCTACAGCTGGACCTAATAGCCCAAGTTTCTGGCAGGACTCCCATATCTTAATCTTGTCTGACCTGGTGGAAAAAGGATCTGAGCAAACTGCCCCATAACTTTAGGGAAACCACCCCTAGATGGAGCAGTTTAATTGAAAATTCCAAAATTCTACCGTGGTATTATGTCATCTTTACCCGCAGAGCCTAGAGCTGTTTTATGCGACCCAGGAGATATTTCTCTCTTCACTGTGCTCCAAGCAACTGGGATTAAACTTCTCTTTCTTCCCTCAAAGGAGAAACATGAAGTTACTTAGACAGCCATTTTTTTTCTTTAAGCTCTGTATAGTACTATTCTAGATTAAAGGTAAAGATACACCAGCTGCTAGATGTGTTTATCTGCAGGATTGTGTATGAATGGTATGTGTGCACCCACATATGTAAGAAAATGTCTGTGAACTGATGCTTGGATCAATCACTGTTTACAGAGAAGAACAGACAATAACTATGGTACATTTCAATGTGTGCTACAAAAATTAACAGACATTTAGAGAAAAGAGTGGAAGAAAATGGCTTATCAAATAACCCATCCAGATTGTGCTCAAGAAATGGATCTGAACCATAATAAAGTTTTCAAATTTAAGAATAATACTAAGCTGGGCTCGTTGGCTCAGCCTGTAATCCCATGCCTTTGGGAGGCTGAGGTGAGTGGATTGCCTGAGCCCGCGGGTTCGAGACCCACCTGGGCAACTTGGCGAGACCTCATCTCTACAATAAATCAAAAA
>NW_007174137.1:846972-853515 GCF_000164805.1 Carlito syrichta
CACTGCACTCCAGTTTGGGTGACAGAGTGAGACTCCAACTCAAAAAAAAAAAAAAAGAATAATACTAGAAAAACAATTTGAGGAGTTTGAAAAGAAAGTGATTACATGAGCTGAGTAGTGTGAGAAGATCACTCATAAGCAGGTCTTGAACAATTATTATAATACTATAAGAAAAGGATTGGCAGTAGTGAGAAACTGCTGGGGGCGGGAGAAGGCAGACCTCATCAACCACGGTGACTGCATAATAAACATTTGTAAAATTAACCCTGAATTGCACCCCACATCTTTAAAATAACAAATTTTAAAATAATAAAAATTTAAAAATATAAATGAAAATGAAAATCAGCAGAGTATGCCTAGATATGAAGAGCTGAAGTGAAAATGACAAAATACTGTTCAAGATACCAACAGCACACAGTATCACCAATGAGTTATTTTCATTGACTCAGAGAAAGTTAGTCAATAAGTTCATACTTTTTTAGCTAGTCTTTCACAAAGAAAAAAACACTAGAAAGAAATGAACCAATACCATGTACTTTTTTTTTTTTTTAATTATAAAGACGAGTCCCACCAAGCTGCCCAGGCTAGTCTTGAACCTGCAGGCTCAGGCAATCCACTTACCTCAGCCTCCCAAAGTGCTGGGATTACAGACTAAGCTACCGAGCCCAGTAGTCTTTTTAAGAGAATTCATTATTAACAAGTTTGATTTATTAGATTGTTGAGACCTGTTTAAATACCTGGGGAGGCTTTGCTTCTAAGATTAGAAAATAGTGGAGGGGAGGGGTGGCTCACACCTGTAATCCCAGCACTTGGCAGGTGGAGGCGAGAGAATTACCTGAACTCAAGGGTTGGAGACCAGCCTGAGCAACATGGTGAGACCACATCTCCACAACAAATTAAAAAATCAGCTGGACATGGTGGCACATGCCTGTGGTTCCAACCACTTGGAAGGCTGAAGTGGAAGAATCACCTGAGCCGTCAAAGCTGTGGTCGGTAGCTCTGAGCGTGTTGCTGCACTCCAGCCTGGGTGACAGAGTAAGACTCCGACTCAAAAAAAAGAAAAGAAAAGAAACAAAATAAAGTCTAATAATTTTGTAAATTCAGTTTACAATGCTTAAGAAAATTTAACTAAATTTATAAAAGGTACTTAGGTTTGCCCAATAAGACTTGATAAAAATTTATCCATGGATTCCTTTGAAAGTGATTGTTAATTTTTTTTTTTTTTTTTTTTTTTTTTGAGTTAGAGTCTCACTCTGTCACCCAGGCTGGAGTGCGGCAGCACACACTCTCATGGCCACCACAGATTGACTTGCTGGACTATGTACTTCTTAATGTAAATAAATGTAATTGCCCAAAGCAGATATAATTTTTCCATGTAATTGTATTGTTGCAGTGGTTTATTTTTCCAGAATGCACTTAATACCCATGCCACATGAAAATTCTGGTTTTGGTCTTTTATCTAAAAGAAAATATATAGATTGTATGTATAATTTTAAACAAAGTTTCTGGTTTTATTTATATAGTTTTTGTAAGCTCAACCCTGTGAAAATGTTGTCATTTATCTGCTATATTTATATGAGCAGATCAAACACACTTCTTTATTTACCAAAGAAATGACAACTTATGCCACTCCTATCACTGGACTCATGCAACCTCCTAATAGCTTATTAAAAACTAAGATCCATGTAGTATGAAAAGCAGCACCACTGCTTCTGGGTCAAAACTGACCTTCCACAAACCTTCCACAGAGACAAGCAAGGGAGAAGTACATTAAACCCATTTTAGTTTGAAGTAGTTCCTTGAGTTTTTTACTAGCAAAATGGCCACCTGTTTTGAAACTTTAGTTGTATGACCTCCTTTGTAGATATATTTATTTACAATTTTGTGATATAAACCCTTGAAGGCATAGTACCTAGCACCATTGATGATGTAATTTAAACACACACACACACACACACACACACACACACACACAATGATGTCCACTATCAAATTATAAGAAAGGCATTTTTAAAGTATACCGTTTCTTTCCATATCTCCTTAATATAGTTTATTTTGTTGAGTAGTTCCATATACTGTTATGATGTATAATTTTTTTTTGCTTTAAAATAGAAAAATATGTTGTTTAAGTACAAAAAAAGTTAAAGGAAAGAAAAACTTCTAGACACAAAAATAAAACTAAAGCAATTTTAAAATATTATTTGTAAGTATTTCATGAGTACTGATAATCTATTTCATTTGTTTAAAGCCAAATTCAGCAAAATCCTAGACAGCTGCAATTTAAGAACTACTAAATGTATTTGTTTCTTTCTTCATTCCATTTTAGAAGAGTGGAAAATGTTTTACTACCCAATCAATACAGAACTTATATAAAACTTTATGATATTGTACTATAATTTCAAGTTCAAGTACTTATACTTGTGGTTTGCAAGTTCCTTGAAGTATCACTCATTTTGCACACTTCTGTTTGAGTGTACAGTGGGCGTTCAAGCAATACTTGAGAAATTTAGTTGAAATTGAATAGCAGTCCAGCTTCATGAATTCACTTTATTCTGTGTTTACTTCTTCACTTATCAGGTGTTGTGCCAGGTACTATGACAAGCCTGAACACACTATGATCACAAAGTCTAATACAACTATATCAAGGAAATGATTATAGTCATGGACCAAACAATGTATTGCTGGAATTAAAGATGTAAAATTAAACTTAAATAGCTTTACAAGATCTCTTGTTACCACTAAAAAATGTATCTATCTTCTCCTACATTATGTATTGCTCTGAAATATGCTTATACAATCTTCATTTATTTCCCCTTGGCAAGGGCAAACTTAACTGCTTTCTTTGCCAGCCTTGTCTAGTTTCCAGAGGCATATCATTCAAGGTGTCTGTCAAAAATTAAGCCTGGAGGTGGACAGAGGTCACTGGACCATACAATTTTTTAAAAAATCTATTGCTATGTAGTGGCACTAATTGGAAATTACATAGATGCAGATAGATAGATGATAGATAGATAGATAGATAGATAGATAGATAGATAGATAGATAGATAGATAGATAGAGGTAGAATACTTTCTACTTAGGAGCCTTCACTTCCAAAAAAGGTCTGCTTTTTAAGGAACCAGACCACACTGTGTTCTTCAGTGTTATAACACCAAGAGCCTAGAAAAAGAAAAAGAACAGTGGAAGTACAGCACATTGGACATGCCAATAAATGAATGATAAATTATTAAAGCATGATTGGAAATATTGCCATTTTTCATAGCTGTCACTTTAAGTATAAAAGCATCAGCACATTAAACTAGTTACTGCTTTTTCATAATTGAGACTTTAGCTTCTAGCTGTGCCCTGCAGCTTTTCATTAATCACTGGGACTGAAGTTCAAGCTCACTGACAGCTTAGAAGGCATTAAACGGGCAAAGTATTTTCCAGGTACAGTTAGGAAAGACCCTTTAGTCCTATAATCCATAGCTAATTGTTTTTCAAAGTCTCTAAACACAATCTACTCCTGGTGTTTCCTAGTGACAGAATTAGCTGAAAATTGGTTTTCTTTTTATCTTCCCAGGCTTTCTTTCCCTAAAATCTATTGAGAGCCCATTGTTAGCTGCACAAAACAGGTGCAAAATGACTGTGAGATGTAAAACTGTAACTGATACTTAACCAAGGAAACATTTATTAGATTGCCTGTGAAACAATACTTCCTGAATACTTATTCTAATCATACCATTTAATTTGTCATAAAAGAAACAAGATGGCATGAAACTTTGCACACGGGCCGAATTCACTTTTCTAATGAACAAACTCAAAAAAGGATTCCATTGGATTGTTTTAGCAAATGCAACTGAATCTTCACCAAATCTGAAGGAAGAATGCAGTTTCTCACGTTTACACTTGAACTCCAAGATTCCCAGCATAAGCCCTTCTGTTGCTTTGGTTCATCATTTTTGTTCCTTTTCTGCAAAGTATTGTACATCAGGTTTTAATGGATGTGCCCAAACATTCTTTCTTTTGTATAACAAATTATCAAGAGCATTGAGGTTCATTAATTATGTCATCTAATTGGATTGAGGCAGGTGCAAAATACCTCAGATGAAGTGGTCACTGGCAGGAAGGCCTAAGTGCAAGTTTTTCTATTAGAAACCAGCATGTCTCCAGACTCCTGGAATTACTTTGTACTTATTGATTAATGGCCATAATTTATTACAGTGCAGAAGATCTTGCATTGAGTTAAATGTGTGATTAATCAATTTTCCATCAAATTATGAACAGCAGACCAGTTGCCAGAAAGAAAATACCAAGTGCATTTTCCCATGGTGTAAATATATCAGGACTTCAGCTAATAACTGTCTATCACTTGCTTAATATTCCCTGTCACACTGATAAATGTCATCTCCGCAAATGGGCCACAGGTAGCAATGATGGAAAGACCACCAAACATGTTTTATAGCTGCCCTTCTTATATAATGAAATACTCTTTGAGTCCATCTCAAAACAATTTATTAATGCAAAATTCATTTCTGCCTTCAGCTTGAAATACATCATTGTTAAGTCAACAATCTCATATTAAACTGAGAAGGGATATTGAGGAAAGAAAACCTTAGGGCAAAAGAGAGATGAATTTTGGATTTCTGAGCACAGCAGCTCATTTTTATTTTCCGTCAAAAATTCAGACATGTAACTAATTGTTGTCAGCTCTAATCTGCTTTTAAAACACAGCTCGTGTGTGGCTTGGGAACACTAAAGGGACCTACTAATGGAAAAGAAGAACACATTTTGTTCCAAAGGTTAATTTCTTGGGTTAAATAACAGGTATTATGAGGGATCACAAATTAATCGTCTCCTATGAGCAAGAGTACTTCGTCTTACTACTAAACTAGGTCGATGTTACCTCCTAAAAAAAAAGTACAAGAGACAAATAAAAGTAAGGTAAGGTAACAGTACCTGAATCAATCAAGTTTTAAAAAACCGAAGTTGTGTAAAAACTTATGTATAGAAATGAAAACTGATGAGAATATAGAAATATTTAACTGGAATAAATAGATGTAAACAGGCAGTGATAAGTCACTGAGCCATCCCAATCCAGAGGTAGTAAATCAATACATGTAACAGCTTTAAAGAACATACTTGGGCATTGTGAAAAGGATCCTAAGACTGCTAGAGCTGTCAGATCTTCAAGATCACCATTCTTCTTCTCCCTGAAGCAGAGAGGTAAGTGATCCCAGGGTGTGAGTGAGGCTTGCTGTGTGGATCCCAGACACTAGCACATCATTTCTCGCTTGGTGATTTTGCAGACCCCAAACCCATGATGTAGGACTTTTAACACCAAAACATTCACTCTTTTGATACTAGGTTGTAAACACTTGGCCAAACTCTCAGATAGAAGGTCAATCAGTGGCATATCTATAGGGTGCATCCTGCATTTTAGGTTCTCTGCCTTAAAGTTGGGAAAATAAAATGGATCTCACTCTATACTATTTGAAATTAGGAATTATTTTTTTTTTGGTCTTAAGCCTATCCCTTAATACAGTGCAATGTCCCTTATCTCCAAAATACTTGGTTCCACTATGGTAGCAGTAGAACATCTAGTATGAAGCTTCACAAACCACTTTTCCCATTGTCACAACCTATTGCATTGAGTCAATCATCAAGCTCTCAAATCTTCTTTTCTCAAAGAGCAATTACATCCTCTCACCAGTTTTCGATTACTCAAGTTTCTAGACTACACATGTAAGTGGAATATAAACTAAAAGCTGTATCTAAAAGCTATATCTAGCACCATTCCTATGAATATATTTACTGTGTAATTTGGAAAATATAGCCATGGAAATAGTTCCCCAGTTCTCCTTTTAATGCCACACAAGAGATTAATTTTAATGATTCTTTATTTCTAATTTCCTCCTCTTGTGTTGTGTAGAATTTTTAAGTATGCTTGTGTTAGATGTTTTATGCTAGGTATTAAAATTCTGTAATTCTTCAAGATCAAGTCTCAATCATTGTGATACCTATTAAATCTCTCCAACTAGAAAGACTCACCTTTCTTTTCCTTGGAAGGAGGAAGATTAGGGTTTTCTACATGCCTAGCACAAGCATTTATTACAGAGATATTTTTCTAGTCCTGCAGAGTTCTCAAATTGAATCTCACTCTGACACCAATCTTAATATTCTCTCTTGGTCACACTGTATTTGAAGGTAGACCTTGAACTTGCCACACAGAAGGAAGTTTCTGCTACAGGGATTGGGGAGGTAGCATAAAAGAACACATGACTCTAGTGGAAAAATTAGAATCTTTTTGCATTGCTGGTGGAAATGCAAAATGGTACAGCCACTATAAAAAAATCATATGGCAGTACCCCCCAAAAATTAAACATAGAATTACCATGTGATCCAACAATTCCACCTCTGGGCATGTATTCCAAGAATCACAAGCAAAAGTTTAAACATGTATTTGTAACATTCATGTTCATAGTAGCATTTATTCACAATAACCAAAAAGCAGATTTTTTTTTTTTTTGGTTTTTTTTTTTTTTGGTTTTTTTTTTTTTTGG
>NW_007174137.1:853691-857351 GCF_000164805.1 Carlito syrichta
TCACCGCTCCCGGCCACCGCAGCCTCGACCTCCTGGGCTCCAGCGATCCTTCTGCCTCAGCCTTCCGAGTAGACGGAATTACCAGCATGCACTACCATGCCCGGCTGATTTTTTGATTTATTGTAGAGATGAGTTCTTGCTGCCCAGGCGGGTCTCGAACCCGCGGGCTCAGGCAATCCACTCACCTCAGCCTCCCAAAGGCGCGGGATTACAGGCTGAGCCACCGAGCCCGGCAAAAGGCAGATTTTTAAAATGTAGTGTAAACATACTGGACTATCATTCAGTCTTAAAAAGGAAAGCTATTCTGACACAAGCTACAGAATGGATGAAACTTGAAGACATTATGCTAAGTGAAATAAGCCAGTCGGAAAAATATAAATATTGTATGATTCCTCTTATATGAGGTAGATAGAGTATCAAATTCACAGAGCAAAAAAGTAGATACTGGCTGCTAAGGGTTGGGGAAAGGGAAGAGGGGGCTGTTTGATGAGTACAGAGTTTCAGTTCTATAAGACGAAAAGAGTTCTAGAGATGGATAGTGGTGATGCTTGCAAATAACTTGGATGTACTTAATACTGCTGAACCATCTATTCAAAAATGACTAAAATAGTAAATTTTATGTATATAATCTTTTTCACAACAACAAAATAAAATAAAAAGAATACATGACTATAAAGACAGAGCAAATGGGGAAAAGGAGAACAGTTCAGAAGTGGCCTTGCTAGTTTAGGTCTGAACTCTCCCCTGATATGGTACAGACCTTGGAAAGGTACAACCAGTTCCCACTAAGCAATGCAAAATACTATTGAACTACTCGAGGAAAGATCTGGTAAATTCAATTATATGACATGTCATAGTTGGGTGCATTTCTGTCTCTTAACAAAGAGCGAAACTGGTGAGAAAGTGACTCTGTTACGCACTATGCAGCAAGCACTGTGTAAACTTGAAATTGAAGTCTTGAGTTCGTACATACCACTGATTCCTCAGTGGCTGTAAGTTCAGAATCCAGTTCACAAGCAGTGGAGAGTAGATACTTTCAATGATTATGGTAGTGTTGGAGTGATGGTAAAGTGTTTCCAGATCTTCCAACTTTTAAAAGTGAAACCAAAAATACAGACATTTATGAAAAAAAAAAGTCCACGTTTAGATATTGACAAATAACACCAAGAAAAATCTTTACAATATCCAGTGTTTTAACCTGGTAACAAATTTAGCCAAGTCACCATTTTGTTATTTCTGCTTCAATGAATCAGGCCAAATCCTGTACCACTATGATTCCTTTTCCAGATAATACTGATTAGAAGCTATCTCTCTCTCTCCATCTCTGAATTCATAGATATATGGTTTGTATCTGTTCATACACTTAACAGATGTCTCTATTGTTTCTGTGTGTGTATAGATGTATACTCTTGATTATTATTATTTAAGCTTACAGAATACAGCTATTCATTATTAAATATATCTGTGATGCAGTGTCTTATACCCATATATGCTAAATAAATACTTACTAGATGTATGATACAAATATTTGAATAAACATAAGATAAGGAGGTGATGACGTCAAGTAACAGTCTGGATTATACCAGAAGTATACTTCTGAAGTCCAGATTTCTTTGCAATGCTTTTTTTTAATTTATACATGAATTTACATGCAGTTTATCTTTTTTCATCTTTGTGTTTCTTCCTTTCTCTTCCATATACTGAATGCTAAGATGTATTTATCAATTATTTTATTTCTAAGTAACTCATGTTTCATTTCCAACTTTTAAATATTAACTAATTTAGTTCTCACACAAGCCCTATGATACAGATGCTGTTATTACCCCTAATTTCAATGAAGAAACTGAGAGATAAAGCAACTTTCCTGAGACCACACAGAGAGTAGACCACAGGGCTGGAAATGGATCCTAGGCAGTGGGACTTTTCACCACCACATTACATTGTTTCCATTAAGGATGCCTGGAGGGAAATTGCTAACAGGAGCATCCTTAGGATCTGGAAATAAAGGCAAGAGGATAAATACTTCAATGGCTTATCATTCTGTTCCGTTAAAATTTGGGTTTTGGTTTTTGCTTTTGTTTTTATTTTATTGTTCTTCTTTTATAACAAAAGGATACAGTTACATTAGTCAAATCATGGTTGAACTGAAACCATAGGTTAATCAATACTAAAGTTTAGTAAACATCAATGGAAGCTTTCTGTGACAACTAGAATTTATAATAGAATATTGTGTATTTCCTTATTGTTCATAATGTGCTATTCTTCCTCAATATCAGTGAAATCTATAATAGAGTATATATACATTCATATAACTTATTATTAATATATATATTTTTTATATATACATATAGATTATAGATCACACACACACACACACACACACACACACACACACACACATCTTGTCCCAGAGAACCATTTACCACACACCATTCTGTTGAAGAAACTGTGAACATCTAGCTAACAGAAGCTGAGTTAGAGATCCATTTACTTTGGCACAGGGGGATATATTTATGAGGTTTGCAGTCATTTCCATGTATAGCTAAGTTATTGTTAACCATACATACTTGAGCAAGACTTCTATAAATATTTCAACTGCTCAGTGTGCTGAATTACTTCAGTACAATGACATAAAAGTTCTTGGTCAGAGATTGTGCTGTGATATGAACATAACTGTGGTGCCCAGTGCAGGAAGTCTGTGGGTTGTGGTAAAGAGACTGGAGCAAGAAGTTAGTCAGTATAAAATTCCTCCAATTAGCAGTCCTGAAAATTATTAGCAGAAAATTAGGATATCCTTTGAACCTATTAAAATTCAAAACGTTTCCCTGTCAGGAACATACACAATATTTGAGGGTTTGAAGTTATAAACACACTGTAACATATGTACCTAATTTATAGAGACAACTGTTTAAAGTAGGAGGAAACACTGTAAAGGAAGACCTTGGAGCACTTTTTTTCTTTCTTAATAGAAATGGCATATTCAGTGAAGCTAGACTCAGTATTTTAATTACATTGTGAAAAATGTCTTAGACTCTTTCAATAACACAACTAAAATATTATTATTATCTGATTTGGGCACATAAGAGTGTCATCTTCTTCTTTTAACAAATCTGAGAAAAATCAGATAAGAATAAATGAAATATGAAGAAAGGTAATATGAAAAACATGGAACCAACCATTCTGCCCATCGAAAGTAGATTGGATAAAGAAAATGTAGTACATATATACAGTGGAATATTATGCAGACATAAGGAAAAACAAAATTATAGACTTTGCAGAAGGTTGGATGAATTTAGAGTCTATATATAAATATATATACAGAGAATGATCTATCACAGAAACAAATATCTGAGTACTACATGTACTCACTCCTAAGTGTACCCTTGAACATTTACCATAATATTATAAGAAAGGGATTGGCCATAGTGGGACACTGTCAAGGGAGGGGCACATAACATCAATAAGAGTACTCAATCACAAGCCAGGTGAAGTGGAAACCATGGGGAGGCCCAAGTTTAACTTGTCCGATGACCACTTATGTACCTAACTCTGAATTGTACCCACATCTTTAAAATAAATTTTTTAGCCAGGCTCAGTGGCTCAGCCTGTAATCCCGCGCCTTTGGGAGGCTGAGGTGAGTGGATTGACTGAGCCTGCAGG
>NW_007174137.1:858099-859966 GCF_000164805.1 Carlito syrichta
ATATCCCTACAAACACACATGAAGAAAATGGAAGGAACACAAATTAACAACCTAACAAGTCACCTAAAGAAGCTGGAAAAACAAGACCACAAAAAACCTAATTTTAGCAGAAGAGCCCAAATCCAGGACATAAAGACAAAAAGATAATACAAAAAATCAATGAAACAAAAAGCTGGCTCTTTGAAAGAATAAACAAGATCGATGGTCCCCTAGATAGACAGACCAAGAAAAAAGGAGGAAAAAAACAAATAAGCACAATCAGAAACACAAAAGATGAAGTCACATCTGACCCTGAAGAAATACAAAAGATCATTAGAGACTACTACGTACACTTGTATGGAAACAAACTGGAAAACCTTAAGGAAATGGAGGACTTTCTGATCTCACACAACCTACCTAGGTTGAAACAAGAAGAAATTGAGACCCTAAATAGACCAATAACAATCAAGGAAAACCTCCTTACACTGATAAAGGCCTTTGGCAAAGTCTCAGGATACAAAATAAATGTACAAAAGACAATCACATTTCTCTACACCAATAATAAACAAACAGAAACCCAAATAAAAAACAATATTTCATTCACAATAGCCACAAAAAAAATTAAATACCTTGGCATCTTCCTAACCAGATAACCAGAGATGTGAAAGACCTTTACAATGAAAATTACAAAGCACTGCTCAGAGAAATCAAAGATGACACTAACAAGTGGAAAAATATCCCATGCTCATGGATTGGAAGAATCAACATTGTGAAGATGTCCATCTTACCTAAGGCAATCTACAAATTCAATGCAATACCCATCAAATTACCAGAAACATTCTTCTCAGACCTAGAAAAGACAACACAGGAATTCATATGGAAACACAAACGCACAAGAATAGCCAGAACAATCCTCAGCAAAAAAAAAAAAAAAAAAAAAAAAAAAAAAAGCAGGTGGTACCACATTACCAAACTTCAAACTTTACTATAAAGCTACAATCATCAAAACAGCTTGGTATTGGTATAGGAACAGGCATATAGATCAATGGAATAGAATTGAGATTCCAGAAGCAAAGCCTCAATTTCTCAACCAACTCATCTTCAACAAGGCCTCCCCCACCTACCACTGGGGAGAGGAGAACCTATTCAGTAAATGGTGCTGGGAAAACTGGCTGACCACATGCAGAAGATTGAAATAGGACCCCTATCTATCCCCATGCACAAAGGTTAACTACAAATGGATCAGAGACCTAAATGTAAAACCTCAAACCATAAGCACCTTAGAAAATGAAGGAAATACCCTCATGGAAATCGGAACTGGCATCCAATTCCTGAACAAAACTTGAAACCCACAGGTCATAAGAGAGAAGATAGACAAGTGGACCCTTATTAGACTGACAAGCTTCTGCAAAGCCAAAGAAACCATCAAGAGAGCAGGGAGACAGCCTACAGACTGGGAAAAAGTATTTGCCAACACCAGGTCTGACAAAGGCTTAACATCCTGGATCTACAAGGAACTCAAACGTGCTGAAAAAAAAAAACCACAAACAACCCTATTATAAAATGGGCAAAAGATATGAACAGACACTTCACAAAAGAGGACATCCGAGCAACCAACAAACACAAGAAGAAATGTTCAACTTCACTAATCATCAGGGAGATGCAAATCAAAACCACACTGAGATACCACCTAACTCCAGTCAGAATGGCCATTATCAACAACTCAAAAAATAACAGCTGCTGGAGAGGGTGTGGCGAAAAGGGAACACTTCTACACTGTTGGTGAGAGTGTAAACTAGTGCAACCTCTGTGGAAAGCAGTGTGGCGATTCCTAAAAGCTCCAAATATCAACCTCCCATATGACCCCACAATCCCCCTACTGGGAATA
>NW_007174137.1:860375-868697 GCF_000164805.1 Carlito syrichta
AATCATGAATTTCACAGCAACCTGGATGGAACTAGAGTCTATAATACTGAGTGACCTCTCACAGAAACAAAGATCTGAGTATCACATGTTCTCATCATATAATGGACCTTGAACATCCAATGTAATACTATAAGAAAATGTCTGACAGTACTTGGAAACTATGGGGGGGAGGGAGATGGGATTAACAATAGCAAATATCTGTCTGGGGTTGGGGAAACACCTCTTATCAACAGGGGGCCTGAATGAAATGTACTTGTACACCTAACCCTTAACTGTATCCCACAAAACCCTAATAAAAAAATATTGATTATGAAAAAAAAATTCAACTAATCATTTTTATTTGATTATTGATGGAATATTTTCAATATATTGTAGTAAATAAAATGTATTAATAATATTTTTTAAAAAGAAAAAAGGTAGTAAAGTTGGACAATAAAATTAACATAAATGGAATGCTAATTTTAATAAAATTTTCATCAGATCACAACAAAAACAGTTAACTCACTAAGAGACACAATTCAGATAAATTTAAACTATAGTGATTGTTCCTGAAAGAACCTGCTAGACTGACAGGTGATGAATAGGAATGTTATGAGAAGGTGAGGGTGTATGAGAGAGAATGTGGGCCTAGGATTTAATAAATGTGGGTTCTAGCTCATGGTTTTAGCTCATCTTTAACCAGTTGTGACACTGAGCTATTTACGATTCCTCATGACTAAAATAGTCATTCAGTTGGGCCAAGAGTCAATCATCTGACTGAATCTCAAGTTCTCTCTCTCAAACTCTCTCTCATTCTGTTCTAATATTTGTCATAAGTTACCATCCTACTCCTAAGTAGACAATTCCTACAAAGTAATGTTGAATCATTTTTCAAATATGATGGGGATAATGCACTGACTATTCTGAATCCATGTTATATGGAACAGGGCTCTTGCCTTTCAGGAATTTGTCCTTCCCACCCCATGTCACTCCACCCCTTAAAAAAACATTCTGCCTCATTGCAGCGTTGCCAAGGACATTCATCTGTACTGCCTACATCAGTAATGTGAGGTGTCTAAGTTGGGCAAATGGGTTGGAAATTCAGTGTTCATTTCCCAGACTGTGGTGGCTGTGGTAAAGCATTAGAGAAATATTATTTCTTATTTATACATTCTGGGACACCAGTTAAGAAGGACTGCCTGGATGTGTTCCACAGCAGAAAGTACTGAGGCCAAAGGCTTTGGTACATTTTATCCATGACTTGGATCATGAAACAGGAATCCTGTTTATTGGTTTTAAGGATAAAATCATGGAAGGAATTGTTTATCTATTGAAAAATTTGATTGAAATTCAAGAAAATCTTGTAATTTGTAAAAGTAATCAGGAAAAGCTTAAGCAATTTCAAGAGACATACATTAGAAGGCACAATTTAAAAGTAATTTATAATCTAAATGTTAAATAAAATATATTATGTGTAGTCATGAGTAAGTTTTAAGGGTCTGGTACTCAGACAAGGTTTAGTACTCAAACTGTGGCTACAAACTAAACAAGAGATAGCAATATTTCACTCTAGTTTTTTTTTAACCCCTCAAAACCATCATAAATTTAAAGGAATATATTCAAATTCATTCACAGACTTATATTTCAAATTCATAAAATACATTTATTTGAAACACTAAAAACAACTGTGTTATCTACAGAAATTTTGGTCTCAAACATCTATGTATGTTGAAAATTACTGTAGAATTTTATCTGGTTATTGACTGTAAAATTTAAGAGAAAAAAGATACATTAGGAACAATTCTAAAGAAAACAGTGACATTGGTCATGGAGTTAGAAAAGGCGACTATGAAAATAAAATCTTAATAGAAATGAAAATCGTTAAACATGAAAAATAAGATGCCTGAGGAACGTCTGACATTATAGAGATTTTGATGTTTGTAAGAGCCTCTTTGTTGAAACTATGAATAGAAGACATTTGTTTTTAAAATAGAGTTTGGACCTAAGGAAGCTATTTGTAACCATCTACTTATAATCTTGGCTGCCATGCAGGGGGCAGTCCTACAAAGTAGAGAGCCTAGCTGCCCAGGTCTAAAAATAGCACCCCTTGCTCTGTTTGCAGCCTTAAAGATGCCTTAAGGTTCTCCTAGCTCCTGGGGCCTCCTTTTAAATGCAAATATATTTGAAAGTGGTTGCCCTTAATTTACTCCTTTTATCTGTCACTTAACACCTTGGTAACTAGAAACCAAACTAAAAGAGAAAGAAAAACTGGGTGGGGGTTTCCTTGGATGTGGAGCTGTCCTGGGATTAAAGAGATGTGTAGGAAAAGGAAAGGAGTGTTTGTTAGAAAGGAGGAATGTACCCACCATGTTGTCCCTTATATCAGTCCATTTCTGTGTGCCTGCCAAAGGTCACCACCCCCTGACCTAGCATAACTGTTGAGTTTGGTATGAAATGATGAAAGAAAGTTTAAAGAACTCTCTTAAAGCTTGTCGCAGGCACAAATTCCAAACTCGAAGAGGTACTTTTTATCCATAGAGCTCCAGATTGGTAGGGAAGGGTGGAAAGTGAATGGTTTCAAAATAGCGAGATCTCTTTAACTAAAATTAGTTTCTGGCAAGGGTTCTCAGCAACATTGGCCTACATTTTCCAGAATTATTGTTCTTGTGCTTTTTGCCTAAGTGTGTTTTCGTAGTTTCTAAAGTTAGGAGTGAGCCTTGAAGAGCAATAAGGAAAGCTGTGACTAAATGAAGGAGAAAATAAAATCCATATGACTAAAATTCTGCTGCTTAGACTTCATTAATCATTACTTCAGGAATGTAAGACTCCTCTGTGAGAGTACATGAAAAATTTAATTTTGTGTCCCTGACATACACTATTAAAAATGGCCTTCTAGCCACGAAGAAAGAGTTGGCTTACACTTATGTACATGGTACTGTCATTACTCAAGAGAAGTGTAAAGCACTTTTCTCTGGGTGAATATTGCTTTTCTTGTTTGACATACATGAAAACTCTATTTCCATTTTCCAGTGTGGTAATGCACTGTAAACTCTTCCGTATTAAGTAGCTAGACAATGTACAATTGAAAAGATGGAGAATGGGCAGTGTAGCTCATGTGGTCATATGATAAGCATACAGGCTAAAAAAAAATCATCAAAAGTGAGGAGTACAAGTTACTACTACCCTGAGACATCTGAATATTACGTGTTATGCCTTTAAGTGAAAAATTTCATAGACACATGCTCGAGTAATTTAAGAACCAATCAGTTTAACTTTGAAGAGCTGTCTTTATACAAACCGCATGCATATATTCACTCTGATCAGACAAGGATACAATAAGTGAGCAAAACACAAAACATTTTTAAAGCTTACTTTGACCAAAACACAGGTTAGCAGTGATGGTTTTATTGCGGAACCACTGATTTTCTGTGCTTGGCATCCCAATTAATCTTAACAAAACGACAAGCTCTTCTCACTTTTCTACAAAGTATGTATAGCAACTACACTCCCAAAATATATCATTACCTTTGAGCCAGTCATTCCAAGAACATTTCAATGTTTGTATTTACCATTAATTTTAAGCTTGTAAAACATTTTTAAATAAGAATGTAGGGAGGAGGGAAAGAAGGTTTGGGAAGAAAACATGACATAGTATCAGTGGAAAATAAGTTCTTTCTTTCTGATAATAAAATATATTTATTTTATCTCTCTAAACTTTGTCTCTCACTTTCTATCTTTCTCTCTCTCTCTCTCTCTCTCTTCCTTCCTTTCTTTCTGTTTTCCCTTATTTTTTATTTCTTCCCTCCCCTCCTTCTTTTATTTCTTCCTTCCTTCATTCTTTCTTTCCACAAGATGGAGATTTGGGTCTGTCTTGCTCACTGCTGCATTCTCAGTGACCAAAACAGTGTCTCACAGAGAGTAGGTATTCAATAATCATGTGTTGGATGAATGAATAATGGTTTCCTCTATAAATAACATTCAACAAGTATTTTTTTTTTTCTGTTAATACAAGCATTAAATCTTGATGGTATAAAATCCATTAGCAGTATTGACTGAAAAAAAGTCTCTCTTTTTTTTTTTGTCCCCATCCAGTACAGAATGCTCTTTAACAAAGAACATTCTAGAGAAACATATATGAAGTGGTGAGAGACAAAATTAATATCCTCTGCACAACCACATATCCCCACTGCTTAGATAAACTGAAACCAACATAGAAACTAATGGAGTAATTACTCTGCGGTCCTTATTGAATTGCTGTCCACACCACTAGTAAGCATCTGTCATGTGTATAGAACGTGCTAAGAGCCATATGCAAAGACGAATAAGGCATGGACATTATATTTGAATTATTAAAAGTCTCATAAGAAAGACATATAAATAAGTAATTGAAATACAGTATATAAAGTACAATAATAAGAGTAATGAACTCTGTTTGGAGTAGAAAGAAGGTGGAGCAGATTTTTTAGAGCAGAAATCCCCAAACTTTTTGGTATCAGGGACTGATTTAATGGAAGACAGTTTTTCCACAAATGGGGAGAGGAAGGATCATCAGGCATTAGATTCTCATAAGGAGCATGCAACCTGGATCCTTCACATAAGCATTTCAGAATAGAGTTCAGGTGCCTTATGAAAATCTAATGCCACCACTGATCTGACAGAAAATGGAGCTCTGTTTGCCTACCACTCACCTCCTACTGTACAGTCTGGTTCTTAACAGGCCACAAACAGGTACCAGTCTATGCCCCAGGGTTGGGGACTTCTGCCTTAGAGGATACAGTGACAGGTATTACAAAAGAGATCTTTGATTGTTTGAAAGCTAAATAAGAGGTTGCTCAGCAGACAAGGTCAGAAAGGCCATTAGAGGCAGAGAGAGAGCACGAAGGCAAGAAGCTGCCTAACACCTTGGTTTCTCTGTTTTAAAATAATTCTTACTTTACAGGATGGCTATAAGATTAATAATAAACTGAGTGTCTCTGATATAGCTTTATATACAATAAAAATGTCAAGTGGTATTTTAAAAAATGTTTGGCCAATCAGGAGGCAATGGGCAACAAGAACTAATGGTAAGAATATCTCATATCCTCTAGGAAAATTTATTTTTTTCTACACTTCTATTCTGAACTACTGAAATTTCTAACTATGTGAAACATACGCTTACTTTCTTAAAGATTTCAAACTATAGAAACAAGGAAAGTTCTATATTTACAATATAATATCTCCTGGTTCTTCTCATACCTCTAGGCCCATCAACTGCCCTATTTCCTTCTCAGGGATCTTTTCCTGTCTTTTTGTTGTTTCTGTTTCTCTTGGCTTTTTCAACTTTTTCTCATCGTTCTTTGAGGTGAGGAGTGATAGGAATTAAGTTTGGAGAGATAAACAGACTTTAGGCCATGACTTCTATAGGCAGTAGATAGTGATTATAAAGCCACAACTAATGAGGTCATAATGTGATCAGATTAGCATTTAAGAAAGATAATCCTAACTCCAGAGAAGGATGGATTTGAGAGGGATGTGGTCAAGGAATGTAATATAGAAAAAGGAACAAGAGGCCGGGCTCGATGGCTCAGCCTGTAATCCTGTGCTTTGGGAGGCCGAGGTGAGTGGATTGCCTGAGTCCGTGGGTTCGAGACCCTCCTGGGCAACTTGGCGAGACCTCATCTCTACAATAAAAAAAAAAAAAAAATTAGCCGGGCGTGGTAGCGCGCTCTCAGCAGGTCGAGGCTGCGGTGGCCGGGAGCGGCCACTGCACTCCAGTCTGGACGACAGAGTGAGACTCCGACTCAAAAAAAAAGGAAAAGAAAAGAAAAAGGAACAAGTAAAAGGGCTTGGGAGCAGGGAAGGCATAGCTCAGCTACCTGTGTAATACCTAGGTGTACATTACTCCATAAGTTCAGGGGAATTTCTGAAGTATAAATACAGATTGAGGAAAGTTGGTACATAAGTGATCATTAGATCTTTAGCATGTGTCAAAGTTGAGATGAGAAAAAATTGAAAAAGCCAATAGAAACAGAAACAACAAAAAGACAGGAAAAGATCCCAGAGAAGGAAATAAAGAAGTTGATGGGCATAGAAGTATGAGAAGAACAAGGAGATAAATTAGTCGTATTGTAAATATAGAACTTCCCTTGTTTCTGTAGTTTGAAATCTTTAAGAAAGTAAGCGTATGTTTCGCATAGTTAGATATTTCAGTAGTTCAGAATAGAACTGTAGAAAAAAATAAATTTTCCTAGATGATATGAGATATTCTTACCATTAATTCTGGTTGCCCATTGCCTCCTGATTGGTCAAAATTTTTTTAAAATATCACTTGACATTTACACAATACTTATTGTATATAAAGCTATATCAGAGGCACTCAGCTTATTATTAATCTTATAGCAATCCTGTAAAGTAGGAATTATTTTAAAACAGAGAAATTCAAGGTTCAAAGCTCAAGTAACCAAACCAAGAAAAGTCCTATGTCTTCTGACAGAGTCGAATGTTACTTCCACTGAAATTATATTTAGCATTCTAGGAGTAAAAATCTTTTGTTTATGCCAAACAACTTGGCCTTCTCTGAAAAACTAAGCTGACTTGAATAATGGCAATAGCATGCAGTTGCTTAAGTTGCCCTTCTAGGGTTTATTTTTGTGTCATAGACAATGACTTTTCAGCCAAAAAAAACATTTTGACAATAACACAATATGCCATGAGCCTTAAAGGGATGTGTGAAAGACTCATCAAAATCTTTCAATGATCCTTTAAAACTTCCCAGAGAATGCAACTGAAGCATTTGCTTAACCCAGAAGTCTTAATAAAACTAGGGTAAAATAATTAATGGCCATACTTGACTGGACATGGTCTTGAAAGCTCATGAAAATGTGTAGCCAATCAGCTTGCATAGCAAATAGAAATAAGGAGAACCTTTTAGTATATCATTGAAGAGACAAGGCCATATTTCTGGTGCTGTTACTCATGTTCTAGTTTTAAACTACTGTACCTTTAAAACTGGCAAAGCCATGACCTGGGTGGCTAGACCTGGTGTGTTCAAAGACAAGCTGCTACAACAGAACCCACAGATTTTGAATTCACCTACTGCTTACCCTACCGCAGTAACTTCTGCTGTGTGACTCAGAATGTGACTGACAGTGGACAGCCTCTGGTTTCAGCTTTGCTACTATTATCATAGTGCTGACAGCTCTTCACTGAGCAGCCCAAGATCAACTCTGCCAGCTGAAGACCCTGGACTCAGCCCAACATTCTGTAGAGGATAACAAGTAGAGGCAGCCAGTCCAGGCCACTGCTGCCAGAGCACCACCCTTATCCTTCTGAAAATTAATATAGGGCCATGAGATAAAAACAGTAGAAGAGACCTGAGCCCTGCAAAGTTAGAAATGAACAAATCTGTTGTTTCTTTCTTCTTTTTTTAATCTCACAGGCTTTTTATTTTATTTGTTTATTTGTTTGTTTGTTTATTTATTTATTATAAGATGTGGGGTGCACTTCAGGGTTAGGTATATAAACGTTAATCATGCCGGTACTCTTGTTGATGAGGTATGCCCCTCCCTCCCCTAGCAGGTTCCCTCTGTTGTTTCTAAGCATGCTTTCCCCCTTGCATGTTCTGGCCCCTGGGAGAAAGGAAGAGGGCAGGGATGCTGCTCTGGAGGTTGATAAACATATTTTCCCTTAAACAACGAACCTAAGATCCCTTAACCAATGAGCTATCATATTTTCTGGATGGCATTCAGAAATTTAATCTACCAAAGAGCATGAGTGTTTTTTATCACCAGGGATTCTCTCTGGCCCCCCATCCATCGTCCAGAAGATTTTTAACTTCCCAATTGTTCCTATAGGCAACATAAACCTAAGACTGTTGTTTGAGATGTTTTTCAGACTCTGCATTCTGGTCTGAATGGCCAAACCAGTGACCCATGAACCCCACTAGAAACTGACTTGGCACACAATCTCAATATCTGAGCCTTCATTCTCAACCAATCAGCAGTCTCAGTTCTCTAGCCCCCCTACCTGCCAAACTGCTCTCTAAAACTCAAGTTTCAGGGAGGCACAATTGAGAAATAACTCTTGTCCTCCTTGCTCAGCTGTTTTGTGATATTAAACTCTTTCTCTATGGCAATGACTGCTGTGAGTGTATTGGCTTTTCTATGAAGTAGGCATAGGAACTTGGTCAGGTTGGAACACTTTCTTCATTGATATCGTTCTAACATGGTTAAACACTTTGCATCACTATATGGTTTTTACTTCATATTCATTTTTTTAATTTAATCGATATTTTTTATTTTGATATTGTGGGGTAGAGTTAAGGGTTAGGTATACAAATATGCTTCATTCAGGCCCCCTTGTTGA
>NW_007174137.1:868759-966338 GCF_000164805.1 Carlito syrichta
GATTTTGTTCTTTTTTATGGCTGCACAGTATTCCATCGTGTATATGTACCACATTTTTTTTATCCAGTCCTCTTTTGATGGACAAAGTGGTTGGTTCCAGGTTCTAGCTTTGTGAACAATGCTGCAATGAATATTCATGTGTAGGTATCTTTTTTATAGAGTGATTTGAGTTCTTCAGGGTATATTCCCAGTAGGGGGATTGCAGGATCATATGTGAGGTTGATGTTTAGAGCTTTTAGGATTTGCCACACTGCTTTCCACAGAGGTTGCACTAGTTTACACTCCCACCAACAGTGTAGAAGTGTTCCCTTTTCACCACACCCTCTCCAGCAGCTGTTATTTTTTGAGTTGTTGATAATTGCCATTCTGATTGGAGTTAGGTGGTATCTCAGTGTGGTTTTGATTTGCATCTCCCTGATGATTAATGAGGTTGAGCATTTCTTCATGTGTCTGTTGGCTGCTTGGATGTCTTCCTTTGTGAAGTGTCTGTTCATATCTTTTGCCCACTTTATAATGGGTTGTTTGTTTTTTTCTTTTCAGCACATTTGAGTTCCTTGTAGATCCAGGATGTTAAGCCTTTGCCAGACCTGGAGTTGGCAAATACTTTTTCCCAGTCTGTAGGCTGTCTTCCTGCTCTCTTGATGGTTTCTTTGGCTTTGCAGAAGCTTGTCAGTTTAATGAGGTCCCACTTGTCTATCATATCCCTTATGGCCTGTGAGTTTTGAGTTTTGTTCAGGAATTGGATGCCAGTTCCAATTTCCATGAGGGTATGTCCTTCATTTTCTAAGGTTCTTATGGTTTGAGGTTTTATATTTAGGTCCCTGATACATTTGGAGTTAATTTTTGTGTATGGGGATAGATAGGGGTCCTGTTTCAATCTTCTGCATGTGGTCAACCAGTTTTCCCAGCACCATTTACTGAATAGGTTCTCCTCTCCCAGTGGTAGGTGGTGGAGGCTTTGTTGAAGATGAGTTGGTTGAGAAATTCTGAGTTGTTTGAGAAATTCTATTCCATTGGTCTATATGCCTGTTCCTATACCAATACCAAGTTGTTTTGATGATTGTAGCTTTATAGTAAAGTTTGAAGTCTGGTAATATGATACCACCTGCTTTGTTTTTTCTGCTGAGGATTATTGTGGCTATTCTTGGTTGTTTGTGTTTCCATATGAATTCCTGTGTTGTTTTTTCTAGGTCTGAGAAGAATGTTGCTGGTAATTTGATAGGTATTGCATTGAATCTGTAGATTGCCTTAGGTAAGATGGACATCTTCACAATGTTGATTCTTCCAATCCATGAGCATGGAATATTTTTCCACTTGTTTGTGTCATCTTTGATTTCTTTGAGCAGAGTTTTGTAGTTTTCATTGTAAAGTTCTTTCACGTCTCTGGTTAGGAAGATGCCAAGGTATTTCATTTTTTTGTGGTTATTGTGAATTGAATTGCGCTTCTTATTTGGGTTTCTGTTTGTTTATTATTGGTGTAAGGAAATACGATTGTCTTTTGCACATTTATTTTATATCCTGAGACTTTACTGAAGGCCTTTATCAGTGTAAGGAGGTTTTTGACAGATTCTCGTGGGTTTTCCAGGTATACGATCATGTCATCTGCAAAGAGAGATAATTTGACTTCCTCTTTTCCTATTTGGATACCTCTGACTGCCTTCTCTTCTCTGATTGCTCTGGCCAGGACTTCCAATACGATATTGAATAGGAAGGGTGAGAGTGGGCATCCTTGTCTTGTTCCAGTTTTCAGGGGAAATGGTTCCAATTTTTGTACGTTTAGGAGTATGCTGGCTGTGGGTTTCTCGTAGATGACTTTTACTACTTTGTGGTATGTTCCCTGTATGCCTAGATGTTCGAGGGTTTTTTATCAAGAAGGGGTGCTGGATTTTATCAAAAGCTTTTCTGCATCTAATAATATAATCATGTGGTTTTTGTTTAGACATCTGTTGATGCATTTAATTACATTTATTGTTTTATGAATGTTGAACGAGACTTGCATCCCAGGGATGAAGCCTACTTGGTCATAATGGATGATTTTTGAGATGTGTTGTTGAATCTGGTTTGCTAGGATCTTGTTGAGAATTTTAGCGTCTATGTTCACCAAAGATATTGGCCTGTAGTTCTCTTTTTTTGTTGGATCTTTACCTGGCTTGGGTATCAATGTGATGTTGGCTTCATAAAAATATTTTAAGAGGGTTCCATCTTTCTCAATTGCCTGAAATAGCTTCAGTAGGATTGGAATCAGTTCCTCCTTAAATGTCTTGTAGAATTCTGCTGGAAAGCCATCTGGTCCCGGGCTTTTTTTTGTAGGTAGTTTTCTTATAACATAGTCAATTTCCTTGATTGTTATTGGTCTATTTAGGGTCTCAATTTCTTCTTGTTTCAACCTAGGCAGGTTGTGTGATGACAGAAAGTCCTCCATTTCCTTGAGGTTTTCAAGTTTGTTTCCATACAACTGTACATAGTAGTCTCCGATGATCTTTTTTTTTTATTTCTTCAGGGTCAGATGTGACTTTATCTTTTGTGTTTCTGATTGTGCTTATTTCGGTTTTTTCTTTCTTTTTTTTTTGGTCAGTCTAGTTAGGGGACCATCGATCTTGTTTTTCCTTTTGAAGAACCAGCTTTTTGTTTCATTGATTTTTTTTTGTATTGTCTACTTGTCTTCTATGTCCTGAATTTGGACTTTTATTTTGGTGATCTGGATTCTTCTGCTGAAATTAGGATTTTTGTGATCTTGCTTTTCCAGCTTCCTTAGGTGACTTGTTAGGTTATTAATTTGTGCTCCTTCTATTTTCTTCATGTGTGTTTGTAGGGATATCAATTCCCCTCTTACTACAGTTTTAAGGCATCCCAGAGATTTTGGTAAGATGTTTCTTCATTTTCATTTGTTTCCAGGTATATTTTGATCTCCGTTTTGATTTCATCATTGATCCAGGAGTTGTTTAGCATCATGCTGTTTAGTGTCCAAGTCTTTGTGGGTTTTGTGGGGACCTTGTTGGTGTCAATGTTTATTTGTATTCCACTGTGGTCCGAAAAGGTGCATGGTAGAATTTCTGTCTTTTTATATTTGCTTATGCTTGATTTATGGCCGAGTATGTGGTCAATCTTGAAATACGTCCCATGCGGTGATGAGTAGAATGTGTATTCTCTGGTCTTTGGATGGAGGGTTCTGTAGGTATCAATTAAGTCCATTTGGTCCAGAGTCACATTGAGGTTCCGAATCTCATTGTTGATTTTTTGTCCCGATGATCTGTCAAGGGTTGTGAGTGGGGTATTAAAGTCCCCAGTTATGATTATGTTAGAGTCAATATCTTTCTTTAGTTTTCCTAGGAGTTGCTTTGTAAAAGTTCGTGCACCTATGTTAGCTGCATATATGTTTAGGATAGATATTTCTTGTTGATGCAGTGAGCCTTTTATCATTATGTAGTGACCCTCTGTATCTTTTTTAATTTTTGGTAGCTTAAATGATATTTTGTCTGAAATTAGGATTGCGACTCCTCCTTTCTTTTGTGTTCCATTCGCCTGAAAATTTGTTTCGCATTCTATTACTTTGAGTCTGTGCATGACTTTTCTAGTGAGATGGGTCTCTTAAAGGCAGTATATTGTTGGCTGGTGATATTTTATCCATTTTGCCATTCTATGTCTTTTCAGTGGTGCATTTAGTCCATTCACATTCAGGTTAATTATTGAAATGTGAGAGTTCATCCCTAACATACAGTTCTTTTATAGTTGTTCTTCCACTTGGTTTATTGTCTTTCTTTTGTTTTGGGGGTTGGTTCATATGTATTTTATTCTTTTTCCTGTACTCGTATGAAAAATGTTGCTCTTTTTTTCCTCTTTTCTTCTGTGTTTAGTACTTTCTTAAGTGTTTCATGTAGAGGTGGTTTGGTGGCAGCGTAAATTCTTAGGGATTGGATATCTGGGAAAGATTTTAATTCTCCCTCGCTGATGAATCTTAACCTGGCAGGGTAGGGTATTCTTGACTGAAATTGTTTATCTTTTAGGACTTTGAAGACAGGGCTCCAAGCTCTTCTAGCTTGCAGGGTTTCTGTAGATAAATCTGCTGCTATTCTAATTGGTTTTCCATGGTAGGTAATCTGACCTTTTTCTCTTGCTGCCTTTTGGATTTTTTCTTTTATGCCTACTTTGTTTAGGCAAATTATTATGTGTCTAGGAGTTGGTTTTCTCATTTGTTGTCTTGCAGAGGTTCTCTGGATCTCTTGTGTTTGAGTTTTTGCATCATTGATTAGATAAGGGAAGTTTTCTTGAATGATCTCATGGAAGGTTTGTTCCAATGTGGTCTCTGTCTCTTTTTCTGCTGCAGGCAGACCAATTACTCTTAGGTTAGGCCTCTTGAGGTAATCACTCATCTCTTGAAGGTTTTTTTTCTGTCTTTTTGAGCTTGTTTTCTGTGTTCTTGAGAGTTTGGGCTATTTTTATATTTTGGTCCTCAAGTTCTGAGATTCTTTCTTCTGCTTGGGTAATTCTGCTTTCCATGCTTATCAGTTTATTGTTTATTTCATTCACAGTATTCTTTATTACTGTTATCTCAGATATCAGCTCCTTTCTAGTTTCTTCTTGAGTCTCCTCAATTCTTTTTCATCTCTCCATTAATGTCTTGATGTCTAGGGTTGTATTTTGAGACCATTCAGTTGTTTGCATTCCAAAGTCAGTTTTCTCAGTGTCTGCCCTCCCAGGAGTCTCTGAAGGACCCATATCCTTCTTTTGGTTTTTCTTCATTTGTGTAGATTTTTCTCTCTGGTCCCTTAGTGGATCAAGTTCCTGAGATCTAATCTCCAGCCTCTCTCCTCTGTTTCTGTTGCAGGTAGTTAGCTTGTTGCTTGGAAGGTCTGTGACACTAGTCTCTATTCAGTGTAGGGGAGGGTCTTTGTCTCCTGTTAATGACGTCACCGTGGGAACCGAGGTGGAGGCTCTGCTAGGTGGGTGGGGCGATGCGATGTAAATATGCCTTGACAATGGCAGAGGTGGTGGTTTTACTTTCACTTTTAGGGGTCTCCTGTGGGTCTCTAGGTGGGACCAGCTGCACAACTGGGTGCTGGATCTGGGGTGCCTCCAGCCAGCTGGGGTGGAGGACAGGGTCCAGCGTTTCCTCCTCTGGATCTGGAAGCCTGCAATCGGCACCTTACACCAGCTTGGGGTTCTGCCCCCTTTCACAGGCTTGTGGTCATGCATGCTGAGTGCCTCAGCCAGGGTGGGCCTGGGGCTTCTGATCTCCAGAGCTCCAGAGGGCAGGTGGTGGCTCTGGGTCCCTCCCAGGGCACTTTAGCCAGAAATGGGATTGGTATCTCTAAGGGGGGGCGCTCAGAGCCTCACTGCATGACCAGCAGCTTTGCGCTGGGTGCTGGTCATGACAGGGGATGGAGCTGGGGTCCAGGATTTGGAATTCCCCAGCCAGCCGGAATCACATATGGTGGAGCAGGTGCCGTTCGGTGGCAATGTCTGGTCCCGCGTGGGACCAAAAGTCCCCAAGCCTCCTACCAGTGCAGCTGGAGGTGGGCAGGAGGGTGCAGGAAGAAAAGTAATAGTCTTTTTGGGAAACTCACACTTGGAGAATCTCAGGGATCCATCTATGTGGTGGCCATCTTGCTTCTCTCTCTCCCATATTCATTTTTTATGTAGCTTAGAAATCATAACATTAAGAAACCAGTAGAATCCTATTGACATTATGGTAAAATGAAAGTGTGCATGTACAGTTACCAAGGAATGAAATTTTCTGAAATTTGAATGATAAATATTTTTGCCTCAATTGCTAGCAATTTTTAAAAACTTAACTTTAAAGTCATCATATTTCAAAATACATGCAAGCTTTTTTTACTATAAAGTAAAAACAGATTCACTTAATAAAGTCAATTCAGTAATTGTGTGTGTGTTACCAATATCTTCAAAGACATTTTTTGTAAGAGATAGTCAGGATAGAAAAAAAAAGCTATTGTTTCAAATAGACATAGTCCTTAAACCCTGGTAAGTATAAATTAATATTCACAGTAGTGTCTAAACAGAAGAAAATTCCTTGACTCAATGATAAGACTCCTTGAAAAGTTTTAGTTAGAAAGTGTTGCGCACTATTACACATGTAGCATTTGAGCCAAATCTTCTATATCAAATACACGGTCATTTATTGGATTTTATTAGAAGAATCTTTCACTATTATTTTAAAATTTTCTACACTAATATACAGAAAATTTGTATTCAGCCAGAAAAATGTTATCTTCTCCTTATTCCAACACTTTAATAAAAACATTTTCTCTAGCAATTATTTCTTCCCATTGTTTCTGTATGTATTAAAACTTTCCAAAGCTTAAAATTATAATAGAGGATGAAATAAAAGGCACTATCAATTTCTAGTGATGTAAAAATGACCATTATACTTTTGGATTAATTTTCCTGGGCTCTGCATTAATTATTGCATGCCTTCATGGTAGTTACCTGCTGGATTCCATAGCAGGATAAGACAATTAGCAAATCCATAAATTCTCCTTCTATTTATACTTCAATTTTAAAAGCTAAATGTTAGTTTATATAAGATGCTTTATGTATTGGTTAGAAGTATGTCTGTATGAAAGTGCAAACTGGTTTTCTTCTTGAAGGGAAATGTATGTGTATGAAAATCAAACATACATAAGGAAACCAAACATAGTTTCATGTATCATTTGACCATGAACATCACAAAGTCTGTGGAATACATAAATAATTCAATTCATTCTTTAAATCTAGTAAATAAACCACACACACACATACATTCAGCTAATGCAAACACAGAATAAAATGAGCGGAGTGTTTGTTCAAGGGCAAAAACACTGTCCACTTCACCTCACTCACAGGTAGGGTTGATAGTCAATGGTTAGACAACCTCAAAGCAATCTTCTTTGTTGAAATGTTAAAGCATTTCCATGTTAAAGTCTCTCCTTCACCTAGGCTGCTGAAGTTTCTCCCTAGGATGTCCCATCCCCAATCTCTCTGTGATTTAGAAACAGAAGGTTAAAGTCACTGCATCTTTAGTCTCTGTCATTGCACCATGGTGGCCTGCTTTCAACCCAGGTTGACACTTTGTTGCTGGAAGTCAGTCTGGGCACTAGTCTAAACTCTTTGAGTATCCATCTTAAAAATAAGATGGAGGTGGTGGGAGATAAGAGGTGAGTTGGAAGGAGATCAAAAATTAATTTGTTGGAATGGTAATCTAAAAACCATTTCTTAAATGTTTGATTAAAAAGTCAAGTGCTAGCTAGGCAAGGGGATATGTGTAGTCCTGGTTACTCAGGAGGCTGAAGTGGGAGGCTCTCTTCAGGTCAGGAGTTTGAGGCCAGCCTGGGCAACATGGTGAGACCCCATTTCTTAAAAAAAACAAAAACAACTCAGATGCTTCAAGAAAGAGCTCATCAAATAAAACAAGTTAGAAGTTACTATTCTTGAGCCCAGTATTATGAAGTCTTCAGATCTTTCAAGTGATTCTGAAAATCTAGATTTATGTATAATGTCTATTGTTTTCTAAATGTTGGCAATTAATTCAGTTAAAATCCAAAACTTTAGGTGAGTCACACCATACATATCTGTTTGTGGGATACAGCTTGAAGCCAAATAGTTTGTACCCTCTGACTTAAAATCTTTATTCTTTTCTGGTGAGGCATGAACTTGTTCTCTCTCTTTTTGCCATGCATAGTGCTGGTTGAAAAATCAGTGTTTTATGGCCCTGTAATTTTATCAGTTCACAGTGTTGTAGAATTTTATGCCCTGAATGTGACCATGGGGTCAAACTCATTTCACAAATTAAAATGGTAGGCACTCATGTGGTCAAGCAAAAAGACATAGTGATTATAAAAAGATTATAACTGATTCCTTCCTCCATTCATTTTTAAGTTTTCAACAAGTGTATATGATTCTACAAGAACATAAATCCATGTTATTTTGCCTCTGGCTTAATGAAACTCTGATATAAACTCTGGTTTAGAATTTGTACCTGAAGAAAATCATAAAATTCTAGAAAAATTATACTATATGAAGTATAGTATTTTGGGATTCCCTCCAAAATAAACATAAATATACTTTTAGAGAGTGGGCCTCTTGTAGTATAGACTTCCTTCTCTAGGTAAGTGCTCCTAGGACTCTATCAACATTAGTGTACCAGCAAGCCCTGTTGTGAAAGGCTGCATTTGGCTTCAGTTAAGTTTTTTGTTGTTGTTGTTGTTTTTGTAGATTCTTCCAATGCATTTGCCTGTTTCATGATGGGCGACTTACAAGCACACCTGCCTGCACCAAGCCAAGTGTTCAGCAGTTTTTGATCAAAAACAGTATGACTCCCAAGCTTTACCCACCCTATTCACCGTATCTCTCCCTGAGTGACTTTTTTGTTTCCCTTGAAGAAAAAAGTCCTCAAATGAAAACGTTTTGCCCATATGGAAGAAGTGAAACAAAAAATGGCAGAAGCACTAAGGTGTCAAAACTGACTAGTTCAAAACCTGTTTGGAGCAGTGGAAAAAATGTCTCCATAGGTGTATTGCATCAAACAGGCAGTACTTTGAAGGTCATTGAAATTTAAACTTGGGTATAAATGTACAATTTTTTATAAATAAATTCTGCTTTTGGGGGGGTTCCCAAAAAATACAATGAAAACAAAATATACATTCCTACTTCCTCATTTAAACAAAATGAAGAGTGAGATGAGTGAGATAAAACATTCCTGGCCAAACAGAAGTCAGAGAAACCTTAATGCCTATTAGTGAATCAAGAATCAGAATTTTGTGCAAGGGGCACCTAAATTTTCTTTTGAGCTTTCTCCTCCTATTGAGGAAAGAGTCGTTCCCAGGCACTGCTTAAGAGGATCACCGTCTATCTGGCACTTTAAAGACTCTCCATCTATGCTTCTCAAAGAACTAAACATTAACTTCCCATTTGTTCCAGCAATCCCACTACTGGGTATATATGCAAAGAAGCAAAAATCATTCTACCAAAAAGACACATGTGTTTATCGTTGCACTACCTGCACTAGCCAAAACATGGAACCAATATAAGTGCCCATCACTGGTGGAATGGACAATGAAAATGTGGTACATATACACCATGGAATACTACACTATCATAAAAAAGAACAAAATCGTGACCTTTGCAGCAACATGGATGCAACTAGAGACCATCATTTTAAGCGAATTATCATAGAAACAGAAAACCGAATACCATATGTTCTCCCTAATAAGTGGCAGCTAAACACTGTAGGTAATTTGAAAGCTATTCCTTAAATATTTGATTAAAAAGTCAAGTTCCAGCTGGGCATGGTGACATAAACTTGTAGTCCCACTTACCTAAGTGGGAGGATCTCTTGAGCATACAGGCACAAGGATGGGAACAGCAGACACTAGGGTACTCTAAAAGAGGGAGGGAAGGAGAGGGTAAGGGCTGAAAATTACCCACTAGGTACCACGTCTACCACCTGTGTGACGGGCTCAATAGAAGTCCAATTCTTACTATCACACAATATGCCTATGTAACAAACCTGCATGTGTACCCCTGGAATCAAAATAGAAAAGAAATTCTATCTCTAAATATAAATTAAAGGTTATTGGGAGAGAAAGAATATAGACAGTTGTCATATTTCAGAACATCTCAACTGACAGGCAGTATGAGTGCAATGCAGAAAGTAAAGACAGAGTTCAAGCATCTGTCATCTATTAGCTGAGTGATTTAAGGCAAGCTTTTCAACTTCTCCCAAGATCAATTTGCCCTTTTGTAAAATGAGAATAAAAATAACTACCTCAAATGTTGCAAGAGGTGGGAGTCGTGGCTCCCTCCAACAATTTGGGAGACCAAGGCAAGAGGATTGATTGAGCCCAAGGGCTTGAGACCAGCCTAGGCAACATACTGAGACCCTGACTCTACAAAAATAAAAATAGTAGGTGGGTGCGTGCCTATAGTCCCAGCTACTCAGAAGGCTGAGGTGGAAGGATTGCCTGAGCTCAGGAGGTTAAGACTGCAGTGAGCCGTGACCATGTCACTGCTCTTCAACCTGGGTTACATAGTGAGGCCTCAGGTCAATATATATATATAGAGAGAGAGAGAGAGAAAGAGAGAATCAAACAGGACTATAAAGATTAAAATTACATATGTTTAACATAGTGTCAGGATGATATATAAATTTGCCTGATATTCCATCCACCTAGCACATACTCAAGGCACACACATATACATGCAACCAAACACAAGTTATTTGCAGCCAGGAAGCAAGCAAGATGTTGAAAACAGGTTTGCTCATAAGAAGACAGAGAATGTGCTGTCCAGAGTAGCTTCCCTACCTGCATAGCTGGTCTGTTACCAGCAAGACTACTCTTTAAAAATAGAAGAACTTTTTGAAGTTAAAGGAATTCCTTACCATCTCATCCTTCTCTCTTCTGTATTTCCCCTTCTCCTCCCCTTACCTCCACATCATTAAAATACCTGGGGTGGGGAGGAGATACTGTATTAAAGTTTATCATCTAATAATTTAGCAGTAATTAATACTGAAACTCTGGAAGAGTGGCAGCAAGAACCTGATTTAAAACAAAATGTATTTTCTATGGAAGCTCCTGAATAAAAAATAAATAAATAACTGCTTACAGAGTAGACAGGCTTGCCAGGTGGGCAAAAAGGAAAGACATAAAGAGAACTTAGTAAAACCAAAGACTTGAGACCAGTCTTGTCTCATCAATTGGTATCATTCATACAGAGTTTAACAATTAAGTTTGTGAACTCATTCAAGAAAGTGTGTTACATATCTCATTGCTGAATATCACTATGGTCACCTTTGAAGTACTCCCCTTGGGAAGTTATGCACCAACACCAGTGCCTAGTCCACCTGTCAGAGCAATTTGGGAACTCTTTTTCTGGAATGGCCATTGATATCCTGAAGGTCATCAAATTGTCTTCCTTTCAATATTTTATTTATCTTTGGATAAAGAACAAAGTCACTGGGGGCCAGATCAGGTGAATAAGGAGATTATTTCAATACAGCTATTAGTTTACTGACTAAAAACTCCTTCACAGACAGTGCTGTGTGAGCTGGTACATTGTGTGATGCAAGAACTCCTTCAAGAAAATTTTTGCACACATCTTTTTCATACCAAGATCTTCAGTTAAGATTATCCTAATTGTTAACGGTTAATCAATGATTTTGACACACGATTTGAAAAATGTTTGCAATATTTTTGCCAGTTGTGCTCATTACTAGCCCTCCTGACCTTTTGTCATCAGTGACACTTTCTCTTCCCTCAGAAAAAACATTTAATCCAGTTGTACACCGATGTTTTATTTTTGGCATTATCCTCATAAACTTGAACTGACATGTTTCTTATTTCACTTCCACTCTTGCCAAGTTAAACAAGAAATTGAACATTTGTTTGTTGCTCTAATTTAAGCTCTGACAGTCTCTCAATGGGGCACAAAAACATGTAACAACAATAAGGAATGCTTCTCAACAAAACACTGCCACACATTTACACAAACACAGCTGTGAGACACTGATATACCAAGGCTATGAATCTTTACTGGGTTGTTTGTACAATGCAACCAATGTAAGTGCACAGTAGCAAGTTTATGCACTTAATTGCCAGACTTCGTAGATAACAGGAGGTGCCCTTTATTGTCTGTTAACTCTGTTCCAAGCATTGTACAGAGTGCACTTATAACAATGGTTTATATAATTTCTATATCTACCTTTTGGAAGATACTATTAACTCCATTTAACAGAAGTGGAAATCAGTAAAAAGAAGACTAAGTAACATGCCCTGATTCCAAAATATTTCAGAACTGAGGTTTTTTTTATTTATTTTTAAAATTTTTTTTTCAATGGTTGCAGGGGGTACAAATGATATTTCATTACATAAGTGCATTGCATAGAGGCATAGAAGTCTGGGCTTTAAGTATGCCCACATCCCCACCTGTGCACATTGGCCTGATGGGTGATTTTTCATCCCTACTTACACTCCACCCTCTCCACCACATTCTGAGTCTTCAATGTCCATTATGCCAAAACTGGGATTTAAATTCAGGTCAAGTATAATGTCAAAGTCTGTATTCTTTTTTACTTTATTTTATTTTTTTTTTAATTTTGATTTGTAGGGTACAAGGGAGGATTTATTACATAAGTAAGTTGCATGCAGGTGAAGTTTGGACTTCTAGCTGGCCTCCTCTTCCCCTGATGGTGGACCAGGTACCCAGTGTATTGTCATATATCCTCCTCCCTCCTCCATCCCCACGCCTAGCAGTGTCCAGCATCTGCCAATCCCACTCTTGTACTCATGTAACCAGTGACCAGGGCCTGCTTTTGAGTGAGAACATGCATTATTCAGTTCTTTGCTTCTGTGATAGTTCACTTAGTATGATGGTCTTCATCTGCATCCATGTTGCTACAAAGTCAAAACCTGTATTCTTATCCAGTTCTGCTCACCACCTCTCTCCAAAGGAATTGGATATACCTCTAATATGATCATTTAAGATAGTCAGGCACTTCCTTCCATCACAGGAATGAAAAACAATGACGAATAGTGCTTGATGGAGGGAGAAAAATAATCCACACATACGGTTTGGGAGAAACAGCCATGAGAGAAAGGAAAAACAGAAAGAAGCAGGGCAGGGAAAACACGGAAGAGTGGGAGAGATGAGAAAGAATGAGTCAGAGGGAGGCCAGAAGAGAGAGAAAGAGGGAGAGAAAATTCTTTCCTCTCAGGAGAGTAGATATGCTAACAGAGCAAGCTGGGGAAGGGAAAAGTGATAATGGAGGAACATGATAAGAGGGAACATGGTACAGCAGTAAAGGGATCCAGTTAACATGGTCCCAACCAGGAGTTGTGCTAACGAGCTCTGTTGAGATTAGCACCAAACAGCTGTTCAGAGAGCTTCAACAGCCTCCAAATTGCCCTGCAACCCTGAGGGGCTCCCAGCTCCAATTCTTGAAGCACAAGGCTTGAGGATCCATTCAGTTATATTTTTTTCATTTTATTATCTACATCAGCCGGCTGAGGAAAGATTGGTTCATGAGGGAATATACTTGCACTTTGAGAATTGGAATTAGGATATCTCTTTCCAACTATACTGAATATAAAAAAAAAAGATGTATTTTACTGAATAGCTTTTCCTAAATATTTAGAGATACATGTAATAGTATAGTATGTTCTTATTCCTGAATTAATGATGTATTTCATCTTGATACTTTGCACAATCTTTAGCTGAAATCTCTAAAATCCCATGACTCTGGCTATTATCTTTTCAAATACCACTGTAGGTAGGAAGCAGTATTTGGGCTTTGGATTTGACAAAGAAAGAATGACATAAACATGATAAATCAATATTTCATCAAAACTTTGGCTTCAATTTTACTAGAAATCATTACTAATGCATACTGTCAATAAATATCAGATGTTCCATTAAGTACAACAACTCGTGTATCTGAATTTCTTCTTAGAATATGACTGAATATCCAAAGCCAATCTTTGGTGAGGTGAGAAAATCCCAAAATCATATAGAATTTTAAATTGAGAAATCCCACCCTTCCACACACACAACATCATGCGAAGTGAGGCAACAAAAATGATATTCTCTTACCCATACTTTGATACTGTAGCTGTTCATGTAGGGTGTTCTTTTGTTCACTGAAACATGTTAGATTTAAATTCAGGATATGATTTCAGAAAACATATGCCTTACATGAAAATTAAAATATTGAAGTTACATTCAATCAGTCCTTAAAACACATCCCAAATTGGTTCTAAAAGTTACATAAATCTGTTATTTCCTTAAATATCATTAGGGTTAGGAGCTGTGTATGTATATGTGTGTGAATACATTTTATATGGCCACTTGTGAACTACCATTAAGTAAATATTTTCAAGAGCCCTAGGAAAGTTTTCTTCCCTAAAATATTTCTCATATTTTCTGAATACTGTGTATTGATCATGCTCACAGGAAGTAATGATTGCCCCTCATGAATCTGATAAAACGACACAGGCCCAGGAACAAGGGCTTTGGCATCAGAAATCCAAGCTCCACCACTTACTAGCAGTACGAATGTGGACAAATTCTCAACCCTTGACTTCAAGATCAGTAAGAAATAGTGATAATTATAAATCATCTCAGAAGTTATCACGAGGTTTAAATATGATACTACCAATAGCCACACAATATGCTTTTAAACTCCGTGCCTCTTAACACATACCAGCTTTTTAACATTATTACCATTATTGGAAATAATAGTGAAAATAAAAATCTTGCTGGAAAAGTTAGCACGCTAACTCAAATTTAACCTGAGGTTTAATGGCTATCAAATAGGAATTGCAGGGGAGGGGAAGAATATTAGCCCCTGAAACAGTCATAGAGGAAAAAAAAAAAGACTGGTAGAATCAAAGACCCACTTCGCATAAGTATAATGACTTGCCTTTTTATAGAATTTTTTTTCTTTAATGACCAAAGGACAATTTTTTCCTTCTAGGCTCTGTGGCTACATTTCAAGACATATCACTGAAGCCTGCTATATCATATATGGGGGGGACAAAAATACCAAGGAATTTATTTATTTGAAATTGTGTATTTGTTCTTACATGTTTAAACTTCAGTCACCTTCATCATCACTGTTTGATGCATTACACCTATTGAGATGCTTTTTCCACTGCTCAAAACAGTTTTTGAACTCATCCATTTTGATATCTTTTAGTGCTTCTGCCATTTTTTGTTTTCCTCTTCCACTTCAGCAAAACGTTTTTCCTTGAGGACTTTTTCCACCAGGGAAACAAAGGGTATCTGAGATCCAGTGAATAGGGAGGGTGGGATACAGGGTCATGGCATTTTTTGTCAAAAACTGTTGAACACTTAGCTTAGTGTGGGCAGGTGTGCTCTTAAATCACCCATCATAAAATGGGCAAATGTGTTGAAAGAATCTTCAAAAAAAATTCACCGAAACCGAACATAACCTCTCACAACAACACTAGCTGGTACACTGATGCCAATGGCTTCCTAGAACACTTACCTAGTGAGGGAACTTGTATTACAAGGGGCCTGCCACCAAAAAGATAATTCTGTTTTGGGGGGGAGTTCACCCTAGTAACTTCATTAGAAAGCTGATAGAATAGACTAAGCATGATCTTGGAAGATATACATTGCCATAAATAAGTTTCCCCTCTGTAGCTCAATATCTTTATCTGTAAAATAGGGACAAGGTAACAATCTCACAGCTTTCTCAGAAATTAATCAACTTTCTAACACCATTCCTGGCACACAGTAGGTCTACTCAAAAAATATGGGTTACCTTCCCCCATTCCTTCCTTTTCAGGAATGATTAGATGATACTGCAAGACAAAGTCTGCACTCCAATGAATGTTTCATTTTCTAATGTTTTGACTCAATGATATAATAAATGCACATATGTATTATCATTTTATGCTAGTTGTAAAGAACGTATTCATTTCTTACAATAACCAATCAATTTCACTTCATAAATTACACAACTGGTAAGAAACAGAATGAGAATTTCTACATAGGTAGTTCAATGGTGATCCCACATGCTCTCCACTACATCATGCTTATTATAAAGTATTTTAAGTCAAGTAACAGAGTCAAGAGTTAAGTAAATGCAATACTTTCTTATAGAGTTTTACCTCCCTTAACGATTATTAATCACTTCTAACTAAACACTGATTCCCTTTCATCCTTGGCTTGGTATGCTTCCGCATTCGGTAGAGTGCTCTTAGAAGTTGAAATACCTTATTGTCTTTTCTTGTCCATAACTTCATGCAAGCCACCTTCAACATACCTTCACCTATATTTTGCTTTAATTGAGAATCATGAATAACTGAACTTCCTCAATCCCAGTGCTCAGCTTTAATGAAGCAGACAGGCCCTTAAAAAGGTCTCCCTTCCTAATCTTGAACCAGGCCTCCAATGGCCTATTTTATCACCATCTTGATTTCTAGATCTTTTCTCTGTCAGCAAACAGAAAACCCAATCAATGTAAATTTTTATTCAAGACTGTCTATGTATTTTCAATCAGGAATGTTGGCAACGAGGTAACTCATTTACTTTCTATTTCTTTCTTTAAGTATATTTGATTACTTGAATCACTGTTTTTCCAAGTCATACCTTTGTTTTTAAAATCTGCATTCACCTGACACCATTTTTTATTTCCTAATATTGCCATCCCCTTTAAGAAATACTTCAAAACACACACACACACACACACACACACACACATTTTCTCAAAATGTTTTAAAATCTAGTTACCGTGTGAGCTTTTTTTTTAATTACATTAAATTTTACCAAAAGACAGTCATGTCTCTTTTAACTGTTATAATATCTCTTTTTTATAGGAAAGAATAGAGGTATACCCTCTCATCCCATAAACTACTAGTGATCTACAAGGTAACTCAGTGTATGGAGTAATGAAAACAAATTTAAGGAAAAGCATAGTGATGAATTAGAAGAAAGACGACAGAGTAGCATTGTAGCAGAATTTACATCACATTATAATTATAGATGTAATTAGAAATATGAGGACTAAAAATTGTTTAAATGTCTTGCTTATGAACATCAATAATGTTGGAATCACTTAGATGACATTTAGATCCCGGAAGAGAAGAAAAGGAATTATTTGGCAGATATTGTTCCTATTGGTCAGACTCTCTTTTACCTTCCAAATATCATTAAGTAAACTAGTACTGAACATGAAGCTTCACTTGGTGATCACTAGTGAGAAGGAGCTTCATGCAAGTTTAGCTGTATGTGGACAACTGTCACACATCAATGCAGTGCTAGACCCATAAATACTCTGTGGAGTGGACAAACCCCAGTTAAGGCCAGGCATAGTGGCTCAGCCTGTAATCCCAGCACTTTGGGAAACCGAGGCAAGTGGATTGCCTGAGCAGGCAGGTCCGAGACCAGCCTGGGCAACCTGGCGAGACCTCATCTCTACAAGAAAAAAAAAAGAAAAAAAAAAATTACCGAGGCATGGTAGTGGACGCCTGTAGTTCTGGCTACTTGGAAGCTGAGGCGGAAGGATCGCTGGAGTCAAGCAGGTCGATGCTGGGGTGTCCGTGAGTGTGCTACTGCACTCCAGTCTGGGTGACGGAGTAGACTCCAACTTAATAAAAAAAAAACAGTTAAATTATGGTGCTGTGGGGTTCCTTGGCTTTTCTTTCACTCCTAATCTGCTAGAATACAAAGGTACACTTTGCATGAAAACAATGAATATGGTGTGCCATAATTTTAAAAGCCTAGTAAGTCACCAGCAGAAAAGTCGTGCACAAAAATGGGCTAAAGAATTGTAAGAGCTTCTTTCTGAGATGAATTTTTTCTTCTCTCATGATACTAAAAATACATCTTTTAAAATCCACAAGAAAATATTGTTGAGAAATGCACACCTACCAGATTGAGTTATAATGACAATTTCAGCTATTAAAAAAAACTAGGCTAAATTATGTTTTTCAAAAATGTCTGTATATATGAACTAAATATAAACTTTATATAGAAAGCATTTTTCTTCCACTTTCCCTTTTTATAGTGTCCAGCAGGCCTTCAGCTTCTATATTCTTATTATAGGTGGCAGATTTGTTGCACTGTAACTCTGAGTTAAAAGTACATTGGCCTATTTTCTGAACACAAAATTGGGACATACAGTCTGACAAAAGATTTTGTGACTCTCCAGTGAAAAAGATAGTCTGAAATTAATAAGTCAGACAGAACTATACACACACACACACACACACACACACACACACACACATTATATATATGTATATACATATATAATAAAATACATATATAAAATTCTAAGATGTTTCAGTAATTTTTAGTGATAGAGATAAAAATTTAGAGTCACAGCTGTCTCAGAAAATTCACAATCGAATGATGTGAGCTGCACCCTGCTTTTAAAAATCTTTCTCCAGTGTTTTAGTATCCAGCGTGTAGATTATCTTCCACAGTTCTACAGCATCTCATAGAACCCATGTTTTGCATAAACAAGGCCTGGAAGTTGTACACCCTCCAGTTTGCTAGAACCATATTCACAGAGGAAAAAAAATACAGAAACAGGAGTAGGAGCATAGGAGTCATTCCCTCGATGCCTACTGCATTCTAGTGCAATATATGATAGTGACAGTGTTTGCCGAATCAGCCTTCCTGACTAGAGAAGCAAAAACTATGCTTCTAGCATGATGGTTGGGGGGGCGAGGGTGGGGACCAGGATCCAAGTCTTACAGTTGACCAGATGTTCAAGTTATCTATTATTAGATAACAGAGAACCCCGAAACTTAGTATCTTAACAATTATTTTATTCTACCACCATATACAGACAATCTGGGTTAGATATTTAGATAATCTCAGCTATGGGATTCTTTTATTTAATGTGGCATTGATGGAGTTTGAGTTATAGTGAGCTGGCAAATGGGCTGCTCTGAAGGATCCAGCATGACTTCACTCACACGTCTGGTTTCTTAGCAAGGATTGCTGAAGGCAGGGGTGAGGCTGACTACATCTACCACAGCACTCAAACATGCCTCTCTTTGTAGAAAACATGGCGGACTTGGGGTAGATGGACTTTTTAAGTAGCTTGGGACTCCAAGAGTGCGTGTTCTAGTGAATAAAGACAAAATTGCATGGTTTTTAATGGTCCAACTTCGGAAGTCTCATCATATCTCACCTACTATATATACTTTGTTGGAAAAGCAATCATGGGCCACTCAAATTCACCGGGATGGAACCTAGACCCAATTCCCTGAAGGAAAAAATGTCAAATATTTGGGCCATGTTTGTAAATGACAATACCAGAATTGAGAGACTTAAACATAGAAACATAGCCTTATTTTATGAAGTTCTTCAGGAGATCAATTATTTATTTGTTTATTTTTTCTGGGAGGCTGGCCTGCAGGCAATCTCTCTTAAATAAGTTAGTCTTTAAATCTTACCATGTGTCCCTGTTATTCTTATTGTCAATAACAATTAGAATTTATTTTTGTTGATATTTGCGTGTTTTCTTAAGGAAAATTTAAAAGAATTACTCTAAAAATAAACTGTAAAATTATAAATAATTAAGTAGGTAGAAATCATCCTGGTCTAGTCATTGGAGTCCAGTGTTTTATTTACTATAAGCTATTGTCAGTGTTCATTCTATTCCTTTTCTTTATGCCAATTGCTCTGTCTGATCCTCTCTACACATCTAAATCATTAACACATAGGATAAATCCCATGAAGATATATCCTCAGAAGACATGGTCCACTATAATGCTTTTTTTTTTTTTTTACTTATGAAAATTCTTTCACTATTTGTACAAATCATTTGACTTCTATTTATTGTTAACTGTTTTGGTCTGTATTTTGGTCTATATTTTCTGATTCCTTGGTTAAGGCATAAGCTCCTTAACTGTAGGGATCATTGTTACATCCTTTAGAATGTCGATCACATTGATTACCAATTGATTGCTGATTAATTCAGTAAATGATTGGTTGCATGATAGACTATTCTCCTTAAACTATAGGAATTCTTTTATTTAAAACTAGCTGTTAAAATGGGTTTATAAGAGAAACCCACAAACCTAATTTGTAGACATGTCACGCTGGGAGCAACTCTCAAATAAAAGATAGTATCTCTCTATAGAATGAATGACTAAACTGAGTCAATAATGGATCATTGTTCAAAGTATCATAGCACCTCTCATTTCCTGGAGTATTAACTTGGACATCAGCCTCTTCATCTGTAAAGTGGAGATATTCATACCTATCCTAAAAGGAAGATTGTATTGCAGATAAAATGAGATACTACCTGAACATGTTTAGAACACTGTCTGAGACTACCTAAACCTCAGTAAATTAGGATAACAGTTATAGTTTCGGGAGAAAGCATAATTGTTGCTGATTTTGCTATCACTATTACATCCCTTATAGTTTTGACATAAGAAATCTCAAAACACTTATTGTGTCATTTTATTTTTAGAATAAAATGATTCTCCCCAGATTGAAGATCATACAGATGATTTAACCTTTTTTTCTTTTAATAAGTGGACAATAGAGAATATATGCATTAAGAGTTCAGGCTCAGGGGTCAAATTCACCCAGACTAAAATCCCAGTTCTATGACTCATAAGCTCTGTGACTGGACAAGTTGTTAAATTTCACTTTACCTCTGTTTATCCATCTGTAAAATGGTAGTAACAACAGTATATTCTTCTTATTATTATTAGAATATAATTAATAGGAAGGAAATGCTTTACATACTCAGGATGAGTTTTGGCAGAAAATTTCTGCAACTCTTTATCTTTCAAAATAGAGGAATAAAATTTAGGTTTTAAGAAAAACTTAAGAAGTAATCTAAGATTTCAACAATACCAAAATGTTTTAAAAATATTTGTCATAAATGATTATTAGGTCTTCCATAGAAGGAAAACACATCTCATTTCAATTTTGTGTGGTTTAAATTATTTCTTACTGCAGCCAATTTTACTTTCAAGTAATCTCAAATTTTGATACTAAAGTTCTTCTCTGGAATACACAGAAAAATATAAAATCACTTTTTTAATTTAGTAAATTATTAAAGAGTATTATCATATTATCCCCAAATCCTCCCCATTTCTCCTTTCTTCTAATGGTCCCTCATTGCACTGTTCTTTAGAATCTTTTCCATTCTGTTGTCTCACCAGACTGATCCTATATTCCTTTCAGTGGGAGCCAGAAATGAACACAATTATATGAGTGTTCAGAGTAGAGTAAGGTTATTCCCTCCTTGGTTCTAGGAACTCAAATTCTATCTAATGGGGCCCAAGTGTTGACAATTGTATTATCGTCTACCACAGTGTTATTTTCTTTTAAACCACACCAAAGATAGTGACAGCTTCTGATAACTTTATAGTGTGATTATTATACATAATTTATAAAGTTTTATTTATAATACATAGAATGGAAAATATAATTCTAGTTCCAATCTATTAAATACATGTAATCACAGAAACATACTCCATAAAACAGAGACCAGCAGAAAGAACAATTTTTAAAAATTATTTATTTTAATAATATTTTTAAAACACTTACAGAAAAAAATCAGTATCAAGAAGATTCAAGAACTAACATCAAAGGAAATATTTAAATTAAATCTGTATTGTTTAAAGAGAAAAATAATTTTAATCCATTATTTATATTTTCAATTTTGCATAACAATCTAAAGTGTAAAGTTGACTTTTTCATGATAAAGTAACATGACAATTTCAACTAAAATTGAGAACATGACTTTTATAAGTTGTCCATATTTATCTGGTAGAAGAATGTTGGTCCAACTAGGTAAAGTTGAAACATTCAAACTTATTTGAACAAATTTAGTAAGTCACATTAGGAAGATATCTTTAAACAAAATAATTCATTGTCCCATCATGATGACAATGAAATCAGCATGATAACTTAATTTCATCCCACCCTTTCTCAACCCTGTTTGAACTAAGGCCTTAACATTTACTTGATACCAGTTACGTAATCATTCGTTATTATTATTTTCTTTTTTTTATTTTAAAGGTGTGGAGTACAAGTCTGGATTAAGTACATAAGTAGTCATCATACAGGTAAAGTTTGGTCCTCCCTTTGGACCCCATTTCACCTGATTTGAGATCAGGTAGACTTATTGATGTTATTTGTTCCCCCTGCCCCCATCCTCCTGGCAGTTTCCTGCTATGGCCAATTCCTTTCTTATAGTATTATAATAAATATGCAGGGTCCGCTTATGAGTGACAACATGTGACACTCAGTTCTTTGTTTCTGTGATAGATCACTGAATATTATAGACTCTAAATCCTTCCAAGTTGCTGTGAAGTCTATAATTTTGTTTTTCTTTATGGCTACATAATATTCCATCATGTACATATACCACATTTTATTTATCCATTTATTTATGGGCAGCAGGTTGGTTCCATGTGTTTGTTATTGTGAATAATGTTGCAATAAACATGCATATGCAGGTATCTTTTTTATAGAATGATTTGAGCTCCTTCGGATATATTCCCAATGGGGAATTGCTAGGTCTTATGGAAGGTCAATTTTCAGATCTTTTAGAAATTGTCACACTGTTTTCCACAGAGCTTGTACTAGTAGTTTACACTCCAACCAATAGTGTAGAAGCGTTTCCTTTTTCCCACATCTTCTCTAACATCTGTTGTTTTTTGAGTTATTGATGATGGCTGTCCTGATTGGAGTTAGGTGGTAACTCAGTGTGGTTTTAATTTGCCTTTCTTTGATGATTAGTGAGGCTGAGCTTTTTTCATGTATCTGTTGGCTGCTCATATGTCTTTTTTTTTTTTTTTTTTTTTGAGTAGTGTCTATTTATATCTTTTGCCTGCTTTTTAATGGGGCTGTTAGTTTTTTTTCCTTTCAGCATACTTGAGTTCCTTGTAAATCCTGGATGTTAGGCCTTTGTAAGATATACAGTTGACAAATACTTTTTCTGATTCTGTCTCCCTGCTCTCCTAATGGTTTATTTTGCTTTGCAGTAGCTTTTCAGTCTGAGGAGGTCCCATTTATCTATCTTATCTCTTATAGCATGGGCATTTGGGGTTTTGATCCAGAATTGGTTGTGTAATCCAATTTCTGTAAAACTGTCTCCTGAGTTTTCTAAGATTCTCATAGTTTGGGGTTTTATGTTTAGGTCTTTGATCCATTTAGAGTTGATTTGTGTGCATGGTGATAGGTAGGGGTCCTGTTTTAATGTTCCACATGTGGTCAGCCAGCTTTCCCAGCAGCATTTACTGACTAGATTCCCTCTCCCCAGTGGTTGATGGTAGAGGCTATGTTGAAGATGAGTTGGTTGACAAATTGAGGTTTTACTTTCAGAATCTCTATCCTGTTTCATTGGTCTATATGCCTGTTCTTGTACCAATATCAGGCTGTTTTGATTATTACTATAAAGAGTAAATTTTAAAGTCTGGAAGTATATCTCCTTCTTGGTTTCTTTTGCTAAGGGTTGTTTTAGCATCTATCCGTGGTTGTTTATGTTTCCATATGAATCTCTGTATTGTCATTTCCTGGTCTGAGAAGAATGATGTTGGCAATTTAATGGGCATTGCATTGAATTTGTAGATTGTCTTTGGTAGGTTGGACCTCTTAACAATGTTGATTTTTTCCAATCCATGAGCATAAAATATTTTTTCATTTGCTTGTGTCTTCTTTGAATTCTATGAGCAGTGTTTTGTAAAGGTTGTTTTATAAAGGTTGTTTTCAACATAAATGTCTTTCACATATGTAGTTAGGAAGATGCCAAGGTATTTGTGTCCTTTTTATTTTTTTGTTTTTGTGGCTATTGTGAATGGGATTTTGTTTTTTATTTGGTTCTCTGTTGTTGGTGTATAAGAATTCGGTTGTTTTTTGCACATTGATTTTGTACCCTGAGACTTTGCCAAAGTCCTTTATCAGACTTTGATAAATTTTCTTGTATTTTCAAGGTACAGAGTTATATCATCAGCAAAAAGGGATAACTTAACTTCCTCTTTTCCTATTTGGATACCCCTGATTTCTTTCTCTTGTCTGATTACTCTGGCTAGGACTTCCAACACTATTTTGAACAGGAGTGGGGAGCATGAGCAGTTTTGTCTTGTTCTGGTTTTCAGGGGAAATGCTTCTAATTTCTGTCTGTTTAGCAATATGTTGGCTGTGGGTTTATGGTAGATGGTTCTTATTGTTTTAAGGTATGTTCTCTCTATGCCTAGGTGCTCAAGGGCTTTTATCAAGAAGAGATGCTAGATTCTATTGAAAGGTTTTTTCTATGTCTAATGGTATAATCATGTTAGTTCTTGTTTTTATATCTCTTGATATATTTAATTACATTTATGGTCTTGTGAATGTTGAACCAGTCCTGCATCCGGGGGATGTACCCTATTTGGTCATGGTAGATGATTTTTGAGATGTGTTGTTGGATCTAATTTGCTATAATCTTGCTGAAAATATTTGTATCTATGTTTATCAGAGATATTGGCCTGTAGTTCTCTTTCTTTGTAGGCTCTTTGCCTGGTTTGGGTATCAGTGATGTTAGCTTCACAAAATGATTTGAGGAGTGTTTCCTTTCTCATTTGCCTGGAATACTTTCATTAGGATTGGTATCAGCTCCTCCTTATATGTTTTGGAGAAATCTGCTGGAAAGCCATCTGATCCAGGGCTTTTGTTTGTTTGTTTGTTTTTTAGGTAGTTTACTAATGACGGAGTCAATTTCCTGGGTTGTTATTGGTCTATTTAGTGTCTCAATGTCTTCTTGTTTCAACTTTGAGTGGCTGTGTGATGTCAGAAAGTCTTCCATTTCATTTAGGTTTTCAAGCTTGTTTCCATATAGATGTGCATAGTAATTGCTGATGATCATTTGTATTTCTTCCGGGTCAGTTGTGACCTGATACTTTGTGTTTCTGATTGTGTTTTTTGGGCTTTTTCTCCCCTTTTCTAGGTCATTCTGGCAAGGGGTCAATTAATTTTTTTTTAATCTTTTCAAAGAACCATCTTTTTGTTTCATTGATCTTTTCTATGGTTTTTGTCTTCTATGTCCTATGTTTGGGCTTTTATTTTGGTGATCTGGATTCTTCTGCTGAAGTTAGGATTTTGCTGGTCTTGCTTTTCCAGCTCCCTTAGGTGATTTGTTAAGCTGTTAACTTGTGATCTTTCCACCTTCTTGAAATGAGCTCACATAGATATAAATTTCCTTCTTAGTACTGTTTTCATGGCATTCCAGAAGTTTTCATAAGACCTTTCTTCTTTTGTTTGTTTCCAGGAATCTTTTAGTTTCTGTTTTGATTTCTGTGTTAACCCAGGAGTTGTTCAGCATCTTGCTGTTTAGTGTCTATGTCTTTGTGGGTTTGGGGGAAATTTTATGGTTGGTGGTATTTATTTTTATTCCACTGTGGTCTGAGAAGGTGCATGACAGTATTTCAATCTTATGGAATCTGTTTTTGCTTGATTTATGGCCGAGAACGTGGTTGATCTTGAAATACATTCCATGTGGTGATGAGTAGAATGTGTATTCTGTGGTTGTTGGGTGCAGTGTTCTGTAGGTGTCTATCAAGTCCATTTTGTTAAGTGTCAAGTCGAGGTTCTGGATCTCTTTGTTGATTTTTTGTCTTGATGACCTATTTAGGGTTGTTAATGGCATATTTAAGTCTCCAGTTATTATAGTGTTAGAGTCAATATCTTTTTAAAGTTTACTTAGTAACTTCTTTATAAAAGCTTATGCTCCTATGTTGGATGCATATATATTTAGGATGGATATTTCTTGCTGATGAAGGAACCTTTTATCATTATGTGTGTCCTTCCATTCTTTTTTAATTTTTTTAATAGCTTAATGGTTGTTTTGTCTGAGATTAAGATCATGACTCCTGCCTTCTTTTGTGATATGTTCACCTGTAAATTTATTTTCCATCCTCTAACTTTGAGGCTGAGTGTATCCTGCAGTGAGATGTGTTTCCTGGAGGCAGCATATTGTTGGGTCATGTTTGTTTGTTTGTTTGTTTAATCCAGTTTGCTATTCTATGTCTTTTTACTGGTGCAATTTAGTCCATTTGCATTCAGGTTGATTATTGAAATGTAAGAGTTTGTCCCTGTTATAAGGATCTCATGAAGCTGTTTTGTTTTCTTTTAGCTTTTGTGCTTATATATATGTGTGTGTGTGTGTTTATTTTTGCATATATGCTGTGTGTTCAGCTGTGTCTGTGTTTGTTTGTGATCTTGTGAAGTATATTTTTTGTTTCTTTTTTCTTCTGGGCACAGCACCTTTCTAAGCATCTCCTATAGAGCTGGTCTGGAAGCAGCATATTCTCTTTGGAATCGGGTGTCTGGGAAGGAATTTAATTCTCCAATGTTGATGAAACTTAGCTTGGCTGGGTAGGAAATTCTTTGTGGAAATTGTTTATCTTTGATAACATTAAATATTGGGATCTAATTCTTTCTGGACTGTAGTGTTTCTGTAGATAAGTTTTCAGCAGCTCAGATTGGTCTTCCCTAGTAGGTAGTCTGACCTTTTTCCTTTTCTGCCTTCAGGATTTTTTTTCGTGTATATCCACTTTGTGTAGGTGAATTATATGTGTGTAATGATTGGTCTTCTTATAAGATGTGTTGCAGGGTTCTCTGAATCTCGTGCTTTTATAGACATCTCTCTTGCCAGATAAGAAAAGTTTTGTTGAACGACCTCATGAAGTGCTTGTTCCAAGGTGTTTTTCATTTCTCTTTCTATATCCACTATTCTGATTAGACATAGGTTTGGTTTCTTGTTAAAATTGCACATCTCTTGGAGAGTTTCTTCTTTCTTCTTAAATTTTTTTCCCTATATTTTTAGAAAATTGAGTTAATTCCGTATTTTGGTCTTCCAGCTCTGAGATTCTTTTGCTTGATCAATCTGCTTCCTATGCTTGTCAGTTTGTTATCTATTTATTGGTTGGAGTTCTTTATTTCAGTTACTTCTAAATAAGCTTTCTTAAGTGTGTTTAACTCTGTTGTTATTTCATTTAGTTTTAGCCTTTGCATTTCTTGATTTTTATTTATTCTATCCAATGGTTCGCTAATCTCAATAAATACCTTTTGGACACTGCCATTCTTGTAGATAGCCAATGTTGTACTCCAGTAGCTGTCCTTTGGATTTTCTTCATTTGTAGCTGTTCTCTTATCTTTCTCTTTAATTCTGTTACTCAATGGGAAATGGAGAAGCAATCATTTCTCACATTTGCTCTACCTTCTGTCCTTTCCTGAGCTGGGGCTCTGAGTTTGTTCAGTTATGAAATAGGGCTGGAATGGGGAGTTGCGTTTTCTCTTTACAATTTTTGGCACTTACTAAGGAATGGGGAGGGACCACAAAAATTTAGAACCTACTGATGATGCTTGCTATCTCGTGAATGGGCCAGTTTGGTCTCTCTATTTGTCTCCACACTATGTGACCTTCCAAAGGATATACTTGTGTGTCCCCTGCATCTGAGACAGGGTGTAATAGAGAAAAGAAAGGGAAGAAGAAGAGACAAAGAAAAAAAAAGAGAAAAACAATTAAGCAAAAAACACAAAGAACAAACAGAGAGAAAAAGAAGGAAAGGAAAGTGAAAATCAAGAAACAAAGCAAACAAAGAATACAGAAAGAGGAAAATAAACAAAAAAAACCTAAAAGATCTTTTGGTAGAGATTTCTCAGCTTTTGTATATCTCTTTTTGGGAGGGGGAGCTCCCTCTTGTGGTGAGTTCTGCGACTGCAGGTCTGTTACAGCAGGCTACCTCTTCGCTGTTGAAACTTGAGATGTTAGAGTCTTCATCCCCTGCTGTCTCCAACTGATAACTGGCACACACACATGCGGGAGGGTGGGGGGATTAGCGTAACTTGACTCAGCTTCTCCTGGACACTCTCTCTCTCTCTCTCTCTCCCTTCCTCTTCCAGCATGGTTACAGCTCCCACACCATCCATTTTGTGGTGGGGAAATGGAGCCTCCAGCCTCTACATTGGCCTCCTGATCTCTTTTGTTCATTGCTAGCGGCAGGGGGATATAGTTAGGCACTCACCAGTCTCCTTCTTGGTGAGATCCACTGTATGCACCTATTGCCCAACAGCTGACTCAGGTGGGGGGTGGATTGTCTGGAGCTCCACATCTGCCATTACCCACCAGAACTTATGCACCGAGGACAATGCTCTCTTAATTCATGAAGAACAGCCCCAAAGCAATGCAGAGATTGCCCCCTGGTCTTAATATGAAGATGCAGTCTGCTTTTCCATGGAGGCCACCCTGGAGCACTTCTTTGTCCAGGGCTTAGAATGGCTGCTCAGTTTCCCTATAGACTGCTGTTCCTGCTTCATATGTGGTCAGGAAAGATAGCTCCCTCCCCAGGAAGTACCACAGTCTCCAGATCTCAGATCTCAGCTATAGCCTAACCTGGTGCTGGAGGTAGTGGCAGTGAGTCCGGGTTCAGGGTGGCCTCTCCTCCCTACTTCTTCAGGACTCTACCTCTGGTTCCCTCACTGCATTCCTTCTGTAACCATCACTGCCAGTGTCCAGCCTGGCGCTGTCATGGTCAGAACAGCAGACACTCGAGCAGCTTCTTCCCAGGAAAATATTTGTTTATTTTAGCACTCAGCTTCTATGCTCCAGGAAGCACTAGGGTACAAGCAGAGTGACAGCAGCACCAGGCACTTCAACGGGAGAGCCCTGGCCACTTGCTCCCAAGTCCTCCTCAATCAGGTACTGACATACCCACTTACACACCGACACTCAGGCAAATTTGTCTGTACACTCACTCACACAGGGACTCATGCAATCTGACTGCCTATGCTGCCATCTTCCAACCAAATCTGTGATCATTTATAATAGAATAAAGTTACAGGCTGAAGGCAACTCAGAAAAAATAATAATAATTGAGTCAGTAAACAAAGTGTTCTAAGTTTTAAAACTATAGTAATAAAGAATAGAAATAAAGTATATTAAACAGAAAGGATAACAAATTCTTAGACCGAAAAAAAGATATTTGAATTACGGTTTTTATTTTTAGGTCAGCAGTTATGGAATTACCCAAAGATGCCATTCTCATTGGTGGCCAGTTTAACATGTCCTATTCCAGAATAAGCAATTATTACCAAAAATGTTAGTAGTTCTGAAACAAGCAAAATCTTGCCATGTTTAGAGGTGCATTGTAAAGACTAACTCTTTTAAACCTAAAAATAACTATGCTTGGGTTAATAATACTTTGGAAATTACATCATGCTGTCACCAATGCTTTGCAGAAAGCTAATACATAACAGCCAGAAGAACCAGTTAGTAGGTAATACCATGTAGATTTAAACACCAAAAACAATAATTTGAAATGTTAATTTCATTGTTTTATCTTTTCTGGTTGATTTTCAATTTCATTATTACTATCCAAAAAGAAGATGCTATGCTTTAACATATGCTGAACCTTAGGCTATTTAATTGTGATATGCAGGCTGACTGCATTCACTAGTTACCATACTTTAGAAAGAACTTCCTTGAGTCAAAAATACATGATATAAGGGTGTTGTCGGTATTCTTTATGTTTAAGTATCCAATCTGTGTTTCACTAAAAAGGAATTCAAATGACATGGTACCACATTATCTAGCAAGTTTCAGATCATAATAAGGTAGCCTAATTTAAACAACCAAATACAAATACTGTTTTGAATATCATAACTTTTTCATGGTGTATCTCATTTTATTTATTATTAACAAGATTTCTTCATTAAGATTACTTACCAAAATAAATTTAGAATGCCCACATATTATGATTTTCTTCTTGGCAACTAGAATATACAGCTGTTGAATTAAAAATTTCATGTATTTACTCACTCTTTAGGCAATCTGAATGTGTTAAAAGATACAGAAGGACTATCTCCTATAGAGTTAGATATAGTAGTGTGGTTTTCCTTACTCATTACTAGAGGATGTTTGGTAGATACCTTCTCATCTTATGTTCTCCTTTTCTTGAGATTTAATACTCTTTGATAACTTTACTGGAAAAGCAATGGTAAAGAAAAATCAGAAAGCAGGTTTGTTAAAAATTATTGATCAGATCAACCATGGAATTCAATTTCAGAAATAGAAGAAGTTTCTGTTCAGAAATGTAATAGATTGATCAGATGATCTGATAATCTAATCAGAGAAAATTAAAAACAGGAATTGGTTGCCTATTCCAATTTCTGTCAGAGTGTTTCCTGCATTTTCTGGAATTCTTATAGTTTGAGATTTTATGTTTAGGTCTTTAATCCATTTAGAGTTGATTTTTGTGTATGGTGATAGGTGAGAGGTTCTGTTTATTCTTCTGCATGTAGTCAGTCAGTTTTTCCAGCACCATTTACTGCATAAGTTCTCCTCTGCTCCGAGACTGTTGGTAGAAGCTTTGTCACAGATGAGTTGGTTGAGAAATTGAGGTTTTGTTTCCAGAATCTCTATCCTGTTCCATATGCCTGTTCTTGTACTAATACCAGGCTGTTTTAATTATTCTAGACTTTCAAAAAAGTTTAAAGTCGGGGAGTATGATGCTTCCCACTTTGTTTCTTTTGCTATAGATTGTTTTGACTATTTGTGGTCATTTATGTTTCCATATGAATTTCTGTACTGTCATTTCCAGGTCTTAGAAGAATGATGTTGATAATTTAATGGACATTGCATTGAAACTTATCAACATTGCTTCTTCCAACCCATGAGCATGGCATATTTTTCCATTTGTTTATGTCTTCTGTTATTTCTTTGAGCTTTGGAGTTTTGTACTTTTTGGTATAAAGGTCTTTCACTTCTCTGGTTAGGAAGATGCAAGTCATTTTTCGTTCTTTCTTTCTGTCTATCTTTCTTTCTTGCTTCTTTTTGTCTATTGTCAATGGGATTGTGCTTTTTATGTGGTTTTCTGTCTGTTTGTTACTGGTGTATAAAAATGTGATTGTCAACCGGGCTCGGTGGCTCAGCCTGTAATCCCGCGCCTTGGGAGGCTGAGGTGAGTGGATTGCCTGAGCCCACGGGTTTGAGACCTGCCTGGGCAATTTGGTGAGACCTCATCTCTGCAATAAATCAAAAATCAGCCGGGCATGGTAGCACGTGCCTGTAATTCCGGCTACTCGGAAGGCTGAGGCGGAAGGATCACCGGAGCCCAGCAGTCGAGGCTGAGGTGGCTGGGAGCGGCCACTGCACTCCAGTCTGGGCGACAAAGTCGCCAACTCAAAAAAAAAATGTGACTATCTTTTGCACATTGATTTTGTACCCTGAGACATTGCCCAAGTCCTTTATCAGTGAAAGGAGGTTTTTAGCAGATTCTGTTGGGTTTTCAAGGTATAGGATCATATCAACAGCAAAGAAGAATGACTTAATTTCCTCTTTTCCTATTTAGATACCCCTGATTTCCTTCTCTTGTCTGATTGCTCTGACTAGGACTTTCAAAACTATTTTGAACAGGAGGGGTGAGAGTTGGTGGGAATATAAACTAGTACAACCCCTGTGGAAAACAGTGTGGAGATTTATAAAAGATCTAAAAAATTGACCTTCCATATGACCCAGCAATACCCCTCTGGGAATATACCTGGAGGAACTCAAATTATTCTATAAAAAAAATACCTGTGCACACTTGTTTGTTGAAACACTATTCACAATAGCAAAAACCAATGAATGGAACCAACCATGCTGCCCATCAAAAATGAATCTGATTTTTTTTAAAAGTGGTACAGATACACAATGGAATATTACACAACTATAAAGAAAGACAAAAGTATGGACTTTGCAGCAACTTGGATGGATTTATAGTCATCATACACAGCGATCTATCACAGAAACAAAGAACTGAGTATCACATGTTCTCATTCATAAGTGGACACTGAACATTTATCATAATACATGAAAGGCATTGGCAGTAGCAGATCACTTCCAGGGAAGGGTGGGAGGGCACATAACACTAATAAGGGTAACTGATTCCAAACGAGGTGAAATGAGGACCAATGGGAGGTACAACATGTACCTCTAGGATAACCATTTGTGTAACTAACCCTTAATTTTACCCCACATTTTTAGAATAAAAAAATTAAAAATAAAGAAAACTAAAAACAAAAGTGACATGCCTTAAGTCATTAATTATTAAGGTAAACTTTTTAAAAATCTAACTTATATATTGAATTTTTAAAAATCCTTACTAAATTTAGTTATGATTGATCTATTGATTTGCAATATATATAATCAAAAAAGCCTCACTATTATTTTACATCTGTTGGGTATATCTTGTAATTTTCTTTCTTAGGCTTTACATGTTTCAAGTTATGTCATTAGATGACACACATTCATATTACAAGTAAGTTTTTGTATTTATTTAGCTGTGTTATGTATGTGTCCAGAGTTTAAAAAACAATGCATCCAACCTGAAAGTCTTTGACATTTAATAGAAGGGTTTAATCTATTTACAATTACCGAGCTCATACATTTGTTCGGATAACATTTTCAGAGGTCTACAGGAGGCATGCATTAAATATTTGCTGAATAACTAATTGGCATATTTTTCTCTAATTTTTCCCCCTTCATTTCCAGTCTTCTATTGAACTAAGAACATTTTCTCTATTTCCACTTTTCTTTCTCTCTAACCATCTGAAAAGTATTCGTTCTATATCTATTATCTCAGTAGTTTATTACAAAAACCTTAAACAATTATTCTGAAAAAAACATTTTACAGGTGTTTATTTTAACTGTTTAAGCCATCATTTTTACTCATTTCTATCATTTCTAACTATTTCTCATCATAATTTACTAAAACAGTATCCAATTAAGACAACAATAAACCTGAATGTGTTTACAAATATGAATATTTAAATATTATATTTATCCATTCTTGGGATTAAATCAAATGACTATACAATACTGAAACCTCAATGCAAGAAAGTCAATATAAAGGTAGTTAAAACTCCAAAATAAATACACTGTATTTAAAAGGGAGTATTCAATAAAAACAGAAATGCTTCTCTTTACACTTTTTTTTTTTTTTTTTTTTTTACAGATTATTAAAATTACCAAACCAGGATGAGGTACCCAATAAATATTCATATCATTACAACTTGGTTTTGATTGTCATTCTCATGAGGCTGCACACAACTATTGAGCTGTTACATGACTCAGTTTTTCATTGATGAAATTGTATGTTTCTTCTGCTGTCGGTGATGTGTAATCAATTGCTGCAGCTTTAGTTGTACTGTCTACAGCACAAAAGCAATGTGAGATTTGCATAAATAATTGTGACATCTAGCCTTTCGGTTAGCATGAAGCCATACGCAAATATTAAAAGGAAGATGCTGCAGTGGGACAGAATCAACAATTTCACAGTGTAATTGTTGATGGACAAAACCTATGAAAGTCAAATGAAATAATAAGTGTCCCTGTTAATTAGTGTTCAAGCATACTAATAGAACCCTTACATTTTTGCATTTTTAGAGAGATAATTCATTATCCAAATACACTCAGATATAAAACACCCACATAAAGATTTTCCATAAAAGTGATATTCTTCCTTAGAGATGATGGAGTGGGGAGAACTTCTATCTCTATCAGAGTATATTTTCTGACCTGTAGTGGGCAGAATTATCCCCTGTACCCACCAAAGATATTTATATTCTAATTCTTGTTTTCTGTGACTGCGTTGCCCTATGTGGCAAAATGGATCTTAAGTTAAGGAAGTTGAGATGGTAGATTGTCTTAGATTATCTGGGTGATTCCAATGTAATCATAAGGATCCTTATTAATGAAGGAAGGGAACAGAAATGTCAGAGTCAGAGAAGGAAAAACGCCATCTGAAACAGTTCAGAGAGATGCAATTGATGGCCTTCTAGATGAAGGGGAGTAGAGACGGAAAACAAGGCAACTTTCTAGAAGCTGGAAAAGGCAAGGAAACAAGCATTCTCTGCTAAAACCTACAGTAGAAATGCGGCTCTGCTGACACCTTGATATTAGCCCAGTGAGACCAATTTCAGACTTCAGACCTTCAGAACTGTAAGAGAGTAATTGTGTGTTGTTTGTGGTAATTTGCTATAGCAGCAATAGAAATTAATACAGGTCTCTCATAGTAAGAATTTCTGAGTGAAAAGGAAAAGTTGTTCTCAGCCTCAGAAAAATGAGATCTAGAGAGTTAAATAACTCATCCAGGGTCACCCAGTTAGCTAGTGATGGAATCAGGATTTAAAAGTAGGTCTCCCTTCACCATTTATCACCAAGAAGTCGGAACTACCTCAGCGCAGATTGAGTCTGTCCAGGGCAAGTGGAAGGTTGTTTTTTCCATAGCCAAAGCAATAGGAAAAACTAAGCTAAAATATATTGAGTGCTTCATAAAAATAAAATGATTAAAACACCATAAAGGCATCTTAGATTTGTGCAAAGTCCTCAAGATAATCCAAGGGCCAAAAACTTTAGATTTTCATTTTACACTCATTTTAAATTATCATTTTAGACCTAGAGGGATTTTTAGGTGGGATAAAATCAGACTGAAGGGAGTCATACACAATGACATTTTCAGGATAAAGAGATTTTATGTTCCTTTATACAATGTTAAATGGTTGAGTCAAAATTATATTATTGGTAAAAAGAGTAGTATAAATCAAGATGAATGGAGAAAAACCATCCTAGAATTTAAGCATATGTATTTTAATCAACAGTGTATGAAATTGAAAGGAGAATTTCCAAGTGAGCCAACAATAGAAATTGTTTTTAAATGGTAACTATTTTCCTTTATTTCCTATGTATTTCAGTTTGTTAAACTGAAAGTGGAAAAATTTAAGTAGTTTGGCCAATGATGATCCGAGGCATAATTTCTGATATCCAAATAAGGGTGATTGTACAAAAAAAAAAGAACTGGTTAATTACTTTGAGTAATTTTTTTAAAGTCCAGTGGGCAGCGATTATGCCTCTTTTGTATATTATGTTATATTTTAACATCTACTGAGTCCTTAGTCATCAAACGTTTCTTTAATCCTTCTCATATTTGTTATTCTATGATGTTGCTTGCAAAAATCTAACAAATTTCCCCTACTCTGCTTAAATATCTAACCCGACGGCTGCCACCAACACATTCCACAGATGATCTTTTCTCCTGTTGGAGTGTAGCCAACTGACTATGGTCCCCTACCACAGAAATTTCCAATTATACTTTTGCTTTCTTATCTTCTTGATGTCAGTCTTTAAGAGAATTGTTCTCAAATGGATAACCATGATATAAAGGTTATCCATTTTGACTATTAATTGCTTTTACTTCATTTTCTCCATGATATTGTATTATCTTAAGATTCTCCCCCTATTTTCTGCCTATAAAAATCACCAGTATAAAAAATAATAATATAAGCCGGGTTCTGTGGCTCAGCCTGTAATCCCACGCCTTTGGGAGGCTGAGGTGAGTGGATTGCCTAAGCTCGTGGGTTCAAGACCCACCTGGGCAACTTGTCAAGACCTCATCTCTACAGTAAATCAAAAAATTAGCTGGGCGTGGTAGCGCGTACCTGTAGTTCCAGCTACTTGGGAGGCTGAGGTGGAAGGACCGCTGGAGCCCAGCAGGTCGAGGCTGTGGTGGCCGGGAGTGTGCCACTGCCCTCTAGCCTAGGTGACAGAGTGAGACTCCAACTCAAAATAATAATAATAATAATAATAATAATAATAATAATAATAAAACGAATTGGTATTACTTCTTTAAGTTGCCAGCTCTCTCTTTCGACTTCAATTTTTCTTTCTTTTCTTTTTTTTTTTTTTTTTTTGAGTTGAAGTCTCACTCTGTTGCCCAGGCTGAAGTGCAGTGACACACTCATGGCCACCCCAGCATTGATCTGTTGGGCTCCAGCGATCCTTCCGCCTCAGCCTTCCAATTAGCTGGAACTACAGGTGTGTGCTACCATGCCCGGCTAATTTTTTTATTTATTGCAGAGACGTGGTCTCGCCAAGTTGCCTAGGCTGGTCTCGAACCCACGGGCTCAGGCAATCCACTAGCCTTGGCCTCCCAAAGTGCTGAGATTACAGGTTGAGCCTCCGAGCCCGGCCAGCTTCAACTTTTCTAGTGTACAAATAATTATTTCAAACAAATATCAGCCTCTTCACTATACTGAGATTACTCTGCCAAACGTGATCACTAACTAGCTTCTGAACACATCTAACCCTCTCTCCACATCTTTTTATGTTCACTTTTTTCACATTATTTTCCCCTATATTGATCATGTTCTCTTGTTGTAAACCTTCATCTAGTGAAACCCTAAATCCTATTAATCTTCCTCTATCACTCTGATTGCTCCTTCTCTCTTTTGCTGGACACTCCATTTTTAACTTACTTTCATAACTATTTCCTAAGGTCCTTTCCTCCCCTCCTCATGCACTGGAGCTAGAAATTCTCTTATTTTACATAAAACGCAATGCTAAATCAACAAGTCATAAATGCATTGTTGGTAGAAGAGTGGTATAAATAAACATTAAGAGAGAAACAACATTCTAGAACCTAGGCATATGTATTTTAATCAGGAAAAAAGTGTGACATTCTCTTATTTTTCTAATTTTTTTCTTTTGTTATCTAAAGTTTTTGAGTATATAATCACATTATCTGTAAACAATAATAATTTTTTTTACAATTTCTCATCACATTTTAACCTACTTCTTTAACCGCTTTTGCCATTAATTACAGAAAAATGTGAAATAATGATGGTGAAAATAATGTTCTTGTGTTTCGCCATTAAGCTTTATGCTTAAAATATAAATATTTCTATCATGTTAAAAAGTCTCCATCTATTCATATTTTACTAAGAAATTATTGCAAAGGAGGGAGAGAGGTGAGAGGGAAGAAGAGAAGGCAGAGAAGGGGAGTGAGAGGGAAGGAGGGAAGGAGGAGGGAAGGAGGAGGGAAAGATGAAGGGAAAATGAGAAAATATAAACAAAATCCTTTATTCAAATGAAATAAAATATGACAATTATCTTAAAAAATAAAGAAAGCCAGCTGCTTGTGTAACGTGAGGGTAGGAAACACTATATCTGATTTCTCTGCTGCCTTGAACACTTGGAACAGCCTTGACATTTCTGAACCAGAACTCTGAGAAACAGAGTCTAAAAGCCAAGGCATGCCATTGCTTTTATTATCCTTGCTCAGCTCATTTATTTATTCTCCAAATTTTTATTATAAAATTATCCATGCATATGATAAATCATTTCAAATACCAAAGATGTATTACACGAAGTGCAATGAATGTATCCATCACTATCCCCACTTTAACTCCCTAACTTAAAAACTTTAAACTTTATCAGTTCTTTAGTTAACACTTTGAATCTAAAAAATGCTAATACCTGTTTTCTCAATCTATTATCTTATAGGTATTTATGGCATCTGCCTTGAAAGATAAGGAACTTAGTTTTACTTTCCACTCTTAGCAATGTTTGCTGTTTTACTTTTAATTCTCTACTATGTATGTTTATAATGTTATATCATGTATGTAACATAGTAAATAAATTGAGTCATATATTAAACTTCTATTTCTTGTTGTAAAGCATTAGATGAGATCTCTTCCAAGTATTAAGCAGATCCGACAATGCTCAACTTCTGAGATCAGGCAAGATCGGGTGCAACTAGGTGATATCTCTTGACAACATATTACGTACCATGAGAAAATTCACCCACAGCACCACTGGAGGCAGCCACTTGCTAACTCTTTACCTTACCTCTTTTTATTACCCTCATTCACTAGACTTCTCATGCTGGTCTCCTTGTTTTAACTGCAAAGTACCTGGCCTGGTCCAGTCTCCGGTATTTGCACCAGAACATGCATGCCCCTGATCATTCATTCATACTTTTTTTTCAATTTTGGCCACACGTTAGGAAGTGTTCTTAAGCTTTCATATGCTACTTTTTCTACCAATTTTTATAGTTCTGCATTCAATTATGTGTTTATGTAATTTTATTTTATAGGATATGATGAACTCTTAAGAGGTTCCATCACTCCGTTAGTTCCTGGAGATAAAAAAGACAATAAGGCCTGGTGCTACCCTTGAAGATTCTATAGCCTAACATAGGAAAGAGAGCAAATGCCAATGGTCAGAGGTGAATTTCCCTAAATAATCACTGCAGCATCCTAGAGGTAGCATAATGAAAAGACTTAGAAGAGTGTTGAGAATTTAAGATTTGTCAGACATTTATGTTAAACTCTGTGGTTTCACTAATTAAATTTTTAAAATTCCCTTAAGAGTTAGGTATTATTGTTTTCACACTTGATTAAAATAAGAACTAGAGAGTTCAAGTCTCCTACCCAAAGTGTAAGGAACAGTACTAGAATTTAGAGGTAGTCTATTTCAGAGACTACAAACCAAATCAAGATGGTGGGACTAAAATCAAGGTTGAGTCTGAAACTCAGCATCAGAATTTATAATAGATAGCACACTAAGTATAATAAAATGGAACTGGAGACCAGTGCAGTGACTCACACTTGTAATCATAGCACTTTGGGACACCAAGGTGGGAAGATCTCTTGAGTTCAGAAGTGGAAGACAAACCTGGGAAATATAGCACAACATATATATTAGTCAGGGATAGTGGTGCATGCCTGTAGTTCCAGCTATTTGGGAGGTTGAAGAGGAAGGATTACTTGAACCCAGGAGTTCGAGGCTACAGCAAGCTATGTGATCTGGTCTGGGCAACACAGCAAGACCCCATGTCTCCAAAAATCAAAACAAAACAAAAAACAAGAACTGGAAGAAAATTGCTAATCAAGTAGTAGAATCTTATGAAATTAAGATTTTAGGTTGGGCTTGGTGATTCAGCCTGTAATCCCAGCACTTTGGGAGGTTGAGGCAAGAGGATTGCCTGAGCCCACGGGTTCAAGACCAGCCCCGACAATTTGGGGAGACCTTGTCTCTACAATAAACTGAAAATTAGCTGGGTGTGGTAGCACATGCCTGTAGTTCTGGCTACTTGGAAGGCTGAGGCAGAAGGTTTGCTGGAGCCCAGAAGGTTGACGCAGGGGTAGCTGTAAGCATGCCGTTGTACTCTAGCCTGGGCAACAGAGTGAGACTCCAACTCAAAAAAAAAGAAATTAAAATTGTAGAATAATGACTTTATTTTATTTTACCAAAAGAAGAACTATGTTTTTTAAAATAAATCAAACATACTACACAGCTCAAAGACAAAAATAAGAAATCATACTAAATTCTACTAGCCAGTAGCTATCAAAATTAGCCTTGGGTAAATATTCTCCTAATTACCAAATTCAAGGTCCCTTTTAATGTGCATATTCTCCTCTTTATGTGGACGTTCAGTTAGAATCATAGAGAGGCAATATAGGAATCTTGGCTCTAGCATTCCACTGTCTGGATTTGAATCGAGTCTACTTTTTAATAGTATGTGACTTCGGGCATATAATTTAACCTTTCTTTTAAAACAATTATTTCAGTATAGGAATGTGGGGTAAAAGTGAGGATTGACTATATAAGTAGGCTACATGCTAGTGAATACCAGGCGGAGTGAGGGCCAGTTAATTTTCTATGCCTCAGGTTTCTCATCTATAAAATGGGGATAATGAGCCTAGCTTGAAAAGTTGTTGTGAGGACTGAATTTTGGCAACCCTGTAAATCGACGTAAACTCGCTTTAAGTCTCAAAGAGGCAGGACTCTACTCAACAAAATCACATCATCTTTATTTATAATCAAGTATAAACTTCCCATGATAAGCATCTCTTTTATATATCAGGTTCAGTATTCTGAAATGCCCAGCTACAAATGTAAAAAGCATTGGATTAAAAATTGGCAAATCTCTTCTGTATTCTACTACTTCTGTGCCCCTGGGGTGTCATTCTACAAATCATCCCCCTTCCTTTGTATCTTCAGTTGCTCCCTTCCCCATTGGTTTCTCCAGATTTGAATCCAAACGTCATTATTATTTTTATTTTCTTAAATAGCAACAACAAAAAAGACTTCTCTGGTGCCAGCCTTCTCCTCAAGCTCCTTCCCGACTTACCTCTTTTCCTTTTGCCAAAACTTTTGGGGAAGAACCCATGTTGCAGCCTCTAACTCTTCATCTTTCTGTTACTCCTCTTGGCGGGCCGTCTTGCTCCTGCTCCTTTACTTCTCCAAAGCAATCTTTACAAACGTCACTCACAATTCACTAATTGCCAAATTCAGGGGCCCCTTTAAGATCCTCATTCCACTTGACCTCTCTCCAGCACAGTTGACCCTGCCAAGGCTTTAGCCATCTCTGCTCCTGCCTCCCATTGCTTTGGCTCATCCTTTCTTGGTTATTTTCTGGTATGTAGTAATCACTGATTCCGTCCTATCTGTCCTCCCCACCACTTCCAGTTTTCTTTCTAAAATCCACCTCTGTTCCATGAAGAAAGGATTTATTGAGTTACCAAAATAAATCCTACAGGCAAATGCTCACAATATGATAGCAAGTGAACAGAGCAGGATAAATAAATAAATAAATATATATATATAAAAAACATAACATAATTTTGACCACATTTGCACACGTGCAATGTGTATACGATATGTATATATGTCCATCTGTGTGTATTTTTATGTGAAAAAGGCATCAAAATGTTAATGATTTTCTCTGATGATAGGATATTGAATACTTATTTTCAAAATGATCATATATTGCTGCTGCAATTTAGAAAGAAATGTGATGTGTAGTATGTTAGAGAATACGGTATTTAATTTTGCTCGAGGCAAGAGAAAAAAACGTGAGAATTTATAGCATCACTCCAGGCAGGTTTTGAAGAAAGAATGGGCATTTTCCAGGCAGACAATGAAAGCAAGTGTATTTTAAAAAGGAGGAGGAGCATGAGACAATTCCACAGAGGTGTGGAAAACACAGAGAATAGTCTAGAAGGCTAGAAAAAACGATGGGCTTCCATATTAACCTTCTCTGTATTGCTTGTTAGTCTGATGATCTCCTACTAATCCTGCAAGTTATTTTCTGAAAATCCACTTCCTTTGTGAAGCCTTCCATCGCCATCTATAATAGCTCTCTTATCTCTATTCCTCTAGTCTTAAAGCATACTCCACATAACACAATCATATAACAGCCCTCACTCCCTGGCTGGATCCCAGAAATTTGTTTCCTATAACTCTTTCCTTGCCTTAATTATGACTTATGTTGATTGTTTCTAGATTTCAGCATAAAGAGTAATAGGTAAACCCTATATCCCTTACCAATTCCACACATACATATAAATACATACACTTAGCTCTTACCTTTAAAATGTGTGTTATTTCCAGTGGCATTAAAATACCATGAAAATCAAAACACTGCCAAGCCTATAAAAACATTTTCCTTCAATAGTTTTTTCATATTTAAGATAACTTCAATTTAAAAAAAAAACATGTCAGCTACTTTTTAAATTTGCTAATAATTTTAGCAGATTTTTATCTTGTGGTCCTGTTTTCTGATCTTGTACCATGAATTACTGTATAAGAATGACTTAGCCGGGCTCAGTGGCTCAGCCTGTAATCCTGCGTCTTGGAAGGCTGAGGTGAGTGAATTGCCTGAACCCGTGGGTTCGAGACCCGCCCGGGCAACTTGGTGAGATCTCATCTCTACAATAAATCAAAAAATTAGCCGGGCACGGTATCGCGCCTGTAGTTCCAGCTACTTGGAAGGCTGAGGTGGAAGGATCGCCGGAGCCCAGCAAGTTGAGGCTGCGGTGACTGGGAGCGGCCACTGAACTCCAGTCTGGGCGACAGAGTGAGACTCCAACTCAAAAAAAAAAAGAAAGAAAGAATGACTTAAATATGTTTTACAAGTAACAAACACATGACGAGTAGAACCAAGGCATCTTCAATAATTCAGTGAATTCAAACCAACACGACTGTTATTTTTTCATTCAAGGTAACCACTTAAGTACACATTAATTTTTTTTTTTTTTTTGAGTAGGAGTCTCACTCTGTCGCCCAGACTGGAGTGCAGTGGCCACTTCTGGCCACCGCAGCCTCGACCTGCTGGGCTCCGGCGATCCTTCCGCCTCAGCCTTCCAAGTAGCCGGAATTACAGGCATGCGCTACCACGCCTGGCTGATTTTTTGATTTATTGTAGAGATGAGGTCTCGCTGCCCAGGCGGGTCTCGAACCCGCGGGCTCAGGCAATCCACTCACCTCAGCCTCCCAAAGGCGCGGGATTACAGGCTGAGCCACCGAGCCCGGCTTACATTAATTTTTATGTGACCAAGGGGATTAGAAAGAATGGAAAGAATATTGGTCTGTGTGAAGCAGGGAACTCAGATTCTAGTCTGGGAATTGCTAACGAGCTGTGAGGCCTTGGGAAGAACCTCTTCTGCCTTAAACTTCCTCATCTTTAAAATGGAGCCCTTGGATTAATTCATTTAAGTCCCTCTGACTCTAAACTTTGAGATCTGTAAAGAAAAATCATGTGCAAGTTTACCTTTACCTCTGTGTCTCATTTTGTATATTTGTAAATTGACCACGAATGTCCCTTCCAGCATTGACTGTGCTTTTTAAATTTGAATAGCTAAGACAGATGAGAGAAAGTAAATGTGAATTTTGCATCATCAATATGAAACCTGTTTTCTCAAACACTGGAATAAATTTCCTCTAGTCAAGTGTTATGGACTCAGAAATTCATCATATCTTAATCACTTAAAAGATAATTCTTAATACCATTATTTCATAGTGAAATGTTGTCTTCCCTGTAGATTAGTGAGATACATTGTTAGATTTCTTACTATAGTCATAACCTGAGACCTAAGACATTGAAGTAATAATTGTATTATTATTTGTAATAAACAAAGCAGAAAATGTTCCTTGTCTTTTCACTGTGAGATACTAGCCTTTAAAGCATTAAATGCATTAACTTCTTATGGAAATTTGAGTGCTAACGATGAGCACATAGCTCAGTAATTATTAAAAACAAATAATGCATTAAGCACTGAACCACATGTAAAGTTAAAAAGATTATATAATTTTCTCTTTGAGGAACCACCCTATTTTAAAATGCTTATGATGAAAATAACAGAATTTAAAGTCATACACAGTGCTAAAACACATAGAACATTTTCAATATTTGACTAAAGAATAGTTTCTTGTACTGTGTTTCATAATAATTTTGTCTATACAAGAAATATAACTAAATTTTGAGGGATTATCAGGATCGGGGATAGAAAACAATTATCTAAATTGACTTTACACATTGATATCATTTTGCCAAAGCATTATACAACAATTTTATCTCTATAAAGTGGTAGCACTTAGTTTTCTTTAGTTTTCAATGTCTTGGTCAAGAAAAATCACAGAGCCAATAGAAAACTCGAAAAGTAATTTTAAAAGCTTGGAATCTCCATGAGTTATTATTAACTCTTCAATGTATGGCTTGATCATATCCTAATTACATATACATGACTATGAAAGTCAGTGGTATTTTCCAAGCAGGAATCTGTTGAATCACTCTCAAGATTAAAAAAAAAAACTAATCTCTAGCTACTTTTTTTTAATACTGATATTAACAAAAATCATTCTAATATATTCATGGGCATATGGAAGTCTCTCTCTAGTGCCAAACAATTAGAAAGATCAATCAAATCAGTGGCTGAAAATTTCAAGCTAAAAAAATTAATTTGTTTTTTCTCTTACAACAAAATCTAGGTCTAACACAATAAACTGTATTTTTTAATCTGCCTGTGTTTATGGCCAAACATATATGGAAGTTGGAGCCCTATTTTCAAACAAATGTGTCCAGATTGGATGAGTTATAGAATTTCTAAATTAACACCCAACTTCAAAGAGGAAAATTTCAGAGAGTCCTTGATTGATTAATCAATTGCAGAGTTTTCAATGTAAACAAACAAACAAACAAACAAAAAAACCATACATAAACTTGTTGTTTTCTGGATTTTCAAAGATATAATGAAATCATAATGATTTATAAACCTCAAATTATATTTTCATGTTGTTTGATTAAAGTTCGCTAACATGAAACTGTAGCTATCAGTTTTTTTCTTTGAGTTACATAATGTTTAAATGTATGAGAAACTTGGTCAAATAACCAGTAAAATTACATCTATGCCTCAGTATTTTTAAGAAGTCAAAAAAATGATATTGTATTACCATGATGAATCTAGAATTAATTTAAATAACTTTGGGCTTGATTCATGAAAAACAAAAATACTTACACAGTAGGGGGGCATTATTTCTGCATTTTTTTATATGCACAAGTCATGGTCTGCATTCAACTTCCAATTCAAAAAGAAAAGTTGCAGATTTATGTAGGCAGGTTTTTGTGTGAGTGCACAGTTCCAAAGTGAAAAATAAATAAGCCTGTAGAGAACTTGCGCCTTTTAGCATAGTGTTAAAAGGATTGCAGGCTAAACTTCAGGAAAAAAAAATCTCATTCCAATAAATTATTACCAAAATGTTAGCAAGCACCACGTTGTCACACTCAGGCAGCAGGGACATAATAGTGACACTGAAGAAAACTGCCACATAAATCACTTTAAAATAGCCCTTTGCTCCATACAGGGAGAAACTTCCACCCTCGGCTGAATCTCATCTCCCACCTTTTCATCTCTATGATAAAATGGCAACTGTTCAAATCACTAAAAATAATTTAAAACAAATCCCTGGAGATGCTGCTGCCAAACTTAGTAATAACCTTTCGTGATTAAGAAAAAAGCAAATAGAGAATGTGTAAGAAAAATTCTTTTCAGAAATGTTCTCTTTTAAATCTGAATTGATAAAGTAGATCACAGGTTTTAAACTGAACCAAAGAATCTATAAATATTGATTTTTTTCTTAATTCAGTCTCTTAATACCCTTGGAAAACATATCTTGTATAAAGATATATCTTTATAAAGTATATAAATATAAAGAAATAGATTCTATACGTAAAATATTTTGGCATTATCAAGGTCATTTCAATAGAGGCAAATGCATTTACTTCATAAAAAATGTTCTCCGAATTTTTAAGCATAAGTTTGCAAAAGATGGTTTTAAGCATTCAGAACACATATGAAATTATTCTTCAAACAACTAGTTAGCAAAAATATACATCTTTAAAATTGATTATCTTTGGCTAAAAATGGACTTTGTAATTAATGATCATGAAAAGTTATTCTAACGGTGAACAAAGTAAATCAATATTATTTATACTTTTTAAAAACAAAAGGGTTTATATGTGTTCTTAAGACATACTTGCATATTTGTAGAAAGAGGAGGTGTCAAAACTAGATTTCATCAATTTTAACGTAAAGTATTTTTAAATATTTTCATTTCCTTATTGTTGCAAATTTTGAAAGAAATAATTTTTGTGCTTATTTTTATCTCCTAAACTTCCAGAAAATCGTGCTATTTCATAGGTGCATCTATGAAAATTTTTTATTTTCATCTTTATTTAGCTCCTCTTTAATCAAGTCTTGAAAATAAACCTAGACAGTTAAGATAATTGTATTAATCCTGCAGAAACTATTGCATAATAACGCAGACAACACTCAACTTCCCTTGTCAGTTTTGAAACAGAACTATTACTGTTACTGTCTTAAATTTAGCATCTTTTAATCTGAAGGGGGGAATCAACTTGTAATTTAGACAGTTACCAAATTACCAAAACTAGTGCAGCAACTCTTAATGAGCAAAACCATTAACAATTTTCTGACTGGAGCCCCTGTTCAAATACCTTGGACACCTTGTTAGCACAGAATGAGGTGTTCAATCAAGAGACTGGGAATTGGAAGTACCAGGGCACAGTTTTGAGTGGTGATTACAAGGGCGAGAGGGCGAGTGCCAAAGTAACAGTCTTCTACCCTGCAGGAAGCTGAGAAACCTTCAAGTCTACATTTGTAAATCAGGCCCGATGATTACAGCAGTCACAAGCAAAGAACATATGAAACAATTATTTGCACCATTCTTTCACTGTTTTAATTTGCTCTTAAAATGAACAAGATGATCCCCAGAGTCACTGGCATTTTGTCTTTAGAAATCTAGAGCATGCTCTAGGATTTTTCATGGCATTGTAAGCCAAGGAAAAAACTAAAAGCATCATTTCAAAGAGCATTCTTATTTTCTCAAAACTATTTTATATGTACTTTTGCTATAACTTAAAATGGACAAGTAGTTTGCAAGAGTTTAATTTATCTTAGGTGTTTTAATTGTTTACTCTTCTTAAGACATAAAATGTGTTTGTTAATTATTAATTTGTAATATTTGTTACTGCTTTTATTTAAAATACAGTGACTTAGACATTGAAACTCTTGCATTAGATTGATGAGGAATGACACAATATGTTCCAGTCTTTAACTATCTTAATCCACTCTTTAACCACTGACAGTTTACAGATAATTTACTAAAAAAATTTTTACTTTTAACATTTAAGTTGTTCTCAAAACGTAATAGTAACACAATTCCAAACTTGGGTTTAAAGGTATATATTTAAGCAAAATGCTATTTTTAAAATAAGCATTATTTTGGGTAAAAAATAATTGCACTGAAAAAACAAAATTAAGCAGAAACTAAGTCTTTCAAATGCAAATACACAGGATTGATTTTATTGCTATTAAGCACATCTTTTTTACCAAGTTTATATATTCAGTCAAATTAAAATTTAGATGACATAAAATAAAGTGCTTATAGTCAGAAAAAAGAAAAACAAATATATATTTGCAGTTTTCTTCTGTGCAACACAAATTTGTTATAATTTTTAAAAATTTATAAAATATGCATTTTATTCTTCTTAATTGTTAGAGAATGATGTACTAATTGTTTAGAAGATAGTTTTGCTAATTAATTGCAAGCATGAAAATCTACATGTAAGATGGCTGATTATATTTTTGTCTTTATAATTTCATAAACAACTTTATTATGACTTAATCTGAAAAAGAATTTTCAAAAAAGTACTTAAATACCAATTTTATTTCACTTCATGAAAACATATTAAATGTTAGATTCGAATTCTATATTTTCTTCAATAGTTAGATGCTGAAAACTAGAAAGCAGTTTTCAAAGCCTTCAATACACATCTGAATTTGACAACATCATACGGTCCTGTTTACATAAGCAAGAAAGAAAAATAATACAATTTTAATTACTCGAAACTCATCTCTGAAAATTTACTAAATAAAATAATTAAATTTATGTTTATGGAGGTTTATATATTTTCCTAGAGAACCTTCTATTTCCTCTTGACTGTTATTTTTGTCAGATTGTTTGCTAAGTGGTACAATATTGAGTTTACAGAATTTGATTTCTTGTACTAAATCAGTGCTTTAAAAATACTGTAAACTCATGTGAGAGATTACCATGTAATTTTGTAATGTATTACAATCACATCGCTTGTTTCCAAACCCACAGTGATTATTGTTAAACGCTCCCTTTCTCAACTAGTCAAATCTTTTTCATCATATGCTATCCAAATGTAGAGGGCGCTGTTGTTCATGTATTTTGAAAGTGCTTTATAAAGCAAAATACATTCAGCTAATAGTTTAGTATTTGTTTTTCAAAACCTATCTCTAAATTCCAATGGAAGTATTAACATGTTAAGTCTGAATTTAAATTTAAAGTAACTGAAAAAATATTTATTTGATCATCAAAGTTGTATTTGTTACTAAAAAAATGCGTATTTTTAATTATTCCCTAATTAATCTATAATTTATTTTAAATATTCTGATTATCAGTTTTTACAGAATATTTCAATTTTCTATTATTGTAGTTATATAAAAGCTCTGTGAATAGACTATGGACGAAAAATTTAGGGATATCATTACTTTTAAATGGTTTGGGGAAAAAATGAAGTAAATGCAGTAAAAAAAATGTTGCTTATAAATGGAGCACATGCGAGTGTTTGCTGCACTGTGTTTCAACTTTTTTGTATGTTAGAAATTTTCAAACTAAAAATATGGAGGAAACATTCTAAGAGATTATTTCATTTTTAGTTTCTTTTTTTATTTTGTTCATTATTTGTCTAAGAAAATGTGTATTCAAAAAATATTTTATGGAGTATGATAGTTTCTATATGGTTAACTTTTAATGCAATCTTAATACATAAAAAAACTACCCTGATTGTATTTCTTTCACTGATCGCTTGAGGCTGAACAGGGAAAATAATCTTAAAATGAAAATTTACATTTACTCCTATTTTTACAAAATGTTATAAATGAGTTTATCATATTGACTTATCCTATTTTTAAGCATTTTCTTAAGTATCATAAAATCATACAAGTTCACTTTTCCTGTGTTTTATGACATTATGGTTGCTACAAAAAAAAACCTTAAGAATAGAGTCAAATAGCCAAAACAAAGTATAATCATTCTTGTTCTAAGCACAAAATTTAGGTAGTATATAAGAATAACTTACAAAATCAATTTTAAACATTAATAAAAAATTAATTGCATTGTTGTATCGAAATGCATTGAGCAGATGTTGCATAAAACTAACCAGCACCTTGCCAATAATGATAAATACGGTATAAGACTTATAATTACCGATTTTAAATGCAATAGTTTAGAAAACTCAAATCAGACACTAAACATTTATTATATTCTAATGTACCTTCATTCTTAATTCTTTATGTTTAATTTAATACTTAGAATAAACCTTTTCAAAATGTTTCCTTCCATGTTATTTGTGTATTTAATAGTTCTAAATATATATATTGTGATATATACTAAACAGGCAATAAGATATCCTCTCTAGCTAAATAAAATCACATTTGGATCATCCAGATTATTGACTAAATAGTAAATACATATTCTATGAATAGCCATGAAACTGAATCACCAGAAAACACAAATATTGCCTAAGGAAAAGTTTTGAATGTAGCTCAGTCATAACTTTTCACTACTTCAAGTTATTTTAAAATCAAAATAAGCATGGCAGACAGCACAAGAAGAAAAAGCAGTTCACTGAAATGGTTCATAACTTGCTCTTTTGAATTGAATATCTGAAACTTTGTCTAGTTAAACTGTATCTAATCTTGCACAAATAGGCATTGTCTGATTTTTATGGTATCCATGCACGTTCAAGAAGTTTTCCACCTTAAAAACAAGGGGAGTTAAGGGGGGTAGGGCCAATCCATAACTGAGTAACAGTTGCCTTTTATGATTGGCAAGTTCTTTAGGACTAAGATACCCCCCAGCCTGACTGACTAGGAGGCTGAGATGCAGTTCGGCCCTGTCTTTATGTCAAATCACTGCCATCAAAACAATGGCTCATATTACATGAAAATCTTGTGCAAATGAGCCATAATGGGAGTGAATGACAATCTCGTAAGACCATGCAGCAGGGTCCTCCTTTGATGTGAAATACTGTTAATCTTTCTCAAACATAGCACACTAAGTATACTTGGCAAATCCTATATGAGAAAGTCCCTACAGTACAGATTCAGAGATAAACAAGCTATAAGTGAAATAGACACCAATAAAAAGTTTCATGTTTGTCATAAATTTTCATTTACTTGAGTCATTTTTTTTCTTCTTTTTTTTCTTTTTGTTTTGTTTTTGGTGGCTGTCATTTTTGTTTAGCCATTTGCAGAATATTTATACAGCATACTTTCTTATTATAAAGTATCCGTTACAATTGCTTTACAAGTATTGGATATGAATTTTAAATGGCTGATGTTAAAAATTACTTTTAAAAAGACTTCCAAGGGTTGTAATAATTTGAGAATGTGTGAAATGCCTTATTTACATAGGCTTTTGTCATTAATCGTAGTGGACTCCTGACTGATGGCTTTATATTATGTTGTGCCATAACACCAGAAAGAAGAAGAGAGAGTAAGAGAGTGAGAGAGCAAGGAGAGGGGAGAGAAAGAGAGAGACAGCGAGACGAGAGAGAGAGAGAGAGAGAGAGAGAGAGAGAGAGAGAGAGAGAACTTTCAAGCATGATGTTTTCTACTGTAAGAAAGGAAAATGACTAAGGTGCTTCTATTTCTAAGGTGGTTTAGACAGTCATCTAAATATCTCCCAAGGACTTATAGATCAGTTTTTGGATCACAAAAAGTCTTTTCTTTCACTCTCTAATATCAAAATCAAACTGTTTTGTTGAGTAGCCAAGTATGTAAGGCACATGTCTAATGCAAGCTGAGTCAATCATGGTAATTCAGTGCTGGTAGGAAATATGCCTCTTCAGTTGTGCTCTGCTTTTGAAGTGTTGCCTAAAAATCAGCCTTGGGCTTCAAAGAGAGAGGGATTATAGCCTTTATCCAGCAATTAATATGGCTGGAACTCAGAATGTCAGTGTCTAACCACAATCCTGGCCGGACAGCAGCATAGCAGGAATTCATTCCCCATCAAGACTTGGAGTAAATCATAAACATGAATAAATAAGTAGCAAAATATTATTAACTTGTGGCAAGAAAGAAAAAGGGGGCAAAATAAACCTTCCACTTCTACTGACACGCCTGTGCTTTTGACAAGTAGACTAGCCCTCCCAAAAAAGTGGAGTCCCCAGAACTTTAACCAACCTTATTCACCTAGATTGTTTTAATTCCCCACCAACTGCTAAGCAGAAAGAAGTGCTATTAGAGAGAAAGCTATACCCTTCGCCTTCTAGCATAGATCAGATGACAACCTCTCCAAGTCCCTCCTCTCTGTCAGAGTTCAAGGGTTCAAAAATGGTCAGCATATCAAACAACAGAAAAGCAGCAGGATTTTGTAGGAAGAGTTTAACTACATTAGATTATGCAGAGTAGTCAGAAGAGATACTGGTGTTTGGTTTCATTTTTCATTCTCAATCTCATTTTAAGTGTCCTCTGACAATCACCTACTACAGTGGTCCCCTTCTGCTACCAGGTGATTGCAGAATGCAACTTCCTAAAATACATTTCTTTCTAGTTAATACTCTGGTATGTTTGAGGTTGCATATTAAATGGCACAATGTCCTTACCTTCATAGCAATAGGTTATTTGGAATTAATATTTTGACCTGATGTGTTTATTTTGGTCTGAAGGCAAAAGAATGTCATCTTTTTTATGAGTTTTGAGCAAAAATGAGGGGATCCTTTCACCAAGTTTGAGAAAATTTCTCTTTTGGAACAGTTAGGACTCCTCCCTCCTTACACACACCCAGAACTACCAAGCAGTCTTGCCCTTTAAAATCTTACACAGTTGTTTTCTGCATGTTTCTTTACAGTTTTCTCTACTGACTTAAAAGAAAACTCACACGTAAAGTATTTACAGAAGAGCATTACTGTATCCTGACAGGCTAAGGAATGTGTTTCATTAATAAGCAATGTTTATTGCTCAGTACAGAGGTTTTGTGTGGAAGACACTTGAAGAATGATCACTATAAAATCTAATATTAACAAAAATTTTTAATATGTAATAGCCTCTTTGCTATCATATACATATTTACCCCTAAATCTCATACATAAATATGAAATTGGGAACACAAAGTAGTTTGATTTTTTATATTTTTTTGTGTTTGTTTCATTTTTTCTATCGCCTTGCATTTGACAATCATAGTGAAGGGCCTGTATGTTTTACTTCCACAGAAAGTTGGCAGGAAAAAGAAAGAGTGGTTGATGGATTAAATATCTAAAATAAAGCAAAATGATACTCAAAGACCTCTTTCTGTTGAAAATGGGGCAGAGTGTGTACAAATCTAAGCAGAATCACTTTTCTCTTTCCATTTTTGCTGCCTAGCTGTTGAAGCAGTGTGGTTCCCAGTTTAAGTGTGGGAGAACATACATGAATATTTTGCCACAGGGTTTAAGAGTCCTTAGTATTAGTAGAAATGAGTAAAGAAAAATAATTGAGAAAACAGGAAAAAAAACTTCAGCTATTAGAAAGAAACAAAAACATAAAGGAAAACCTGCTTTTAAGAGTTCATCTGATGTTTTTGAATGATATAAAATGCCCTCATACTTCAATATCTATTCCCAATAAACAGAATTTTGGCAATATCTACCTACATAAACATACCATGGAATATCCCTACTATGTATTTTGGTATCCACAAGGTCCTGTTGTTAGGTCCAAACTATTTAAAACTCATCTCAAAAAGTCCATAACCTATTTAGAGTTTACTGTTACATAATCAAGATCCTATTCCCACTCCCATCAACGCCCTTCAATGACCCTATAGGTATAAATCTATAGATTTATATAAATATATACACAGATTTGTAAAAACCTATAGATTCATTAAATAGAATTTATTTAATTGTACTACTTTGTCAAAAGTATCTTATCAGATAAAACTATTTTGTTGTTGCTATTGATATTAGCATTTTCCATAATAATATTCACTGGAAAATAAATTTTTAAACACTTTGTTACTGTTTCTTATAAAGCTAAATTTTCTGCAGCGTTCTCAACACTTTTCAGAAATTCTAATTATTACTATCTGGTAAACTCATTTCTAAATTTTTTTATCTTTATTTTAAATTTTTTAATCTAAATTTTTGAATTAGTAATACATTGTCATGGGTGCAACAAGCAAAACAAGTAATATAATTGTGAGCAAGTGAAAATTCTTCCTTTTATCCAGTTCCCCAAAATCTCCAGTCAGATAACCTTTGTCATTTTGGGATATTCTTCCTTTGTGTCTTTATGCATATACAAGAATAGAATTAACCACTATCTCCCTCCTGAAATGTCTAGCTCTGATCCTTACTCTCTCACCTACACCCCATATTTCATTATCACCACAATGTCCTCATTGCCACTTATCCACTGACCAACTCTTTGTACACCCTTCTCCTTTTCCCTCCTCTAGCAATGGAAAAGCTGCTTTTTGTCCTAGTGATGTTCAGTTCTTTCATGTGGGGTTAAGCCCTACCTGTCCTTTGCACTTTTTCAAAACCTTTCTCCTTCAGTTCCCCCTTTTTCCTCCTGCATCTCCACTGTCTGCTTCTCTAGGCTCCAGAGCTGGCTATGCATTAAAGTAGCATAGAATTTAAAATTTTGTTCCTCATGTGCACAAGCCACATTTCAAATGCTCAATATTCACTGGTGGCCTGTGGCTATCGAATTAAGCTTCTCAGGTGTGAAATACTTCTAATCATTGCAGAAAGTTCTATTGGACAATGTTGTTCTCGAGCATGTTTAGAACATGATAAACTGTCCCAACTTCATTACTCACTAAGTGTGACCATGACCAAGTTATTTTGTCTGCCGTGTTTCAGTTTCTTTATCTAATAAAGTGAGAAACAATATTATCAATTTCATGTTATTGCTTATTAAGTGCATGTATTATGAAAATTGGCATAAAAACTGAATATAAATATGGATGAGGACATAGGCATAAATATGGATGCAGAAATGGATATAGAAACATAAAATTATTTCAAAACAGTTAGTTTTTTCTTTTTCATAATGAATATTTCAGTCCCACAGAATCTACTTTTTTTTTTTTTTACCTTGAACAATTCTAATAAACTGTATTTACATACCCAAGTCCTCTTAAGTGTGGACCCACATTTATGGTTCCATTTAACTGTATACATACATAATAAGATTTTTTTAATAATAAGATATTATTATTTAATGCCTGTAAATGCAAAGCCCATACGTTTTTTATTTGAGGGCCAAGCAAATGTCCAGGACACATAATATTTAGTAAATTTTGTTGAATTGGATTAAACTGAATTACAGACACGATTAATATATTTTTGTATGAAGACTCCTCTCTTCATTTAAGTTAAATTCCAATTTATATGCTCAAATATCATGTGTTCTTTTTATCATCTGCTCTAGAATTGGCAATCATGCAATGTTTATTGTCTCCTAAATGTTCAAATCTGCATTAGCCCATCCAAATTACTTCAGACTCTTCTCCAAGTAATTATTAAAGAATTGACTTATGGTCAGAAAGTTATACTTTCCCTATCACTAGTAACCAAGATAATTATGTTTCTTTAAAAAATTGACAGCATTTCCAAACTTTATTATCTGAAATAGAATCATTTAAAAGAGAAGCCAAGAATAATAAGTGTTAGTATAACTATTACTCCCTGCTGTTTGTATACAGATGTATTTCCTTACTACCTGCCTGCACTGAGATATTATAAATAAATTCAAACATAAATCTAAATGTATGTTTCTAAAAGTTATTAATTCTTTCTTTGAATATACATTTATTATGTAAAAATATGTTGAAGCCGGGTTTGGTGGCTCAGCCTGTAATCCTGCACTTTGGGAGGCTGAGGTGAGTGGATTGCTTGAGCCCACGGGTTCGAGACCCGCCTGGACAACTTGGCGAGACCTCATCTCTACAATAAATCAAAAAATTAGCCGGGCACGGTATCGCGCCTGTAGTTCCAGCTACTCGGAAGGCTGAGGCGGAAGGATCGCCAGAGCCCAGCAGGTCGAGGTTGTGGTGGCTGGGAGCGGCCACTGCACTGCACTCTGGGCGACAGAGTGAGACTCCAACTCAAAAAAAAAAAAAAAATGTTGAAAATACTCATTATCATATTTTTCAAGTAAAAGGTGTCTTTCATCAGTGTAACTATGCTCAGATGTATTGTTACTACGTAAGCAAATAGCACCATGATTCCCCCACATCATCCTTAGAACTTTATATATTTATTAAGCACACAGCACATACTTAACATTAATAAGTATTAATGTTAAATGATCTATTCTTTTAAGAAAACTCATTTTGCAGAAACATTTAAACAAAAGATAAAACTAGATTTGAATATTCCCTTTAAAATTTATTTTCAATCAGCATTTATGATTAAAATTAACAAAGTATTTTAAATACTTCACCTCATAATTCATCTTCAAGAGAATTTATGCCTTCTGGGGTACTCAAATTTGATTTCACATAAAAATTAATTTGTACACAAAGTTATATATATGCTGATCATATCAGGACTTTTACATTTTAAAGAAGAGCTTCTAAGGTCAAATAAATCAGTATACATTCATAAAATGGAATATTAAGCAGTCATTAAAGAGAAATAAAGTAGATAACTACAGACAGAAAGATCAAAAGATAGATAGGTAGATAGATAGATAGATAGAATATAGAGAGAAACCAATCTCTAAAATGCATAGTTAAATATTAAAAATCCTTTTTTTTTTTTTTTTTGCCAAATCCATGGATCTATTTTTGGAAACCTTAAAACAACAAAAACAATAAAAAGACTTTTATCTCATGTTTCCTCACCCACCAAAACTTTTTCCCCCCAAAACAACTATTTTCATTACAAATCTATTTGTTTCCATACTTCTAAATAAATGCTTTAGATTTTTATCCCATGATCTCTCAGTTTTATACTTTGCGTATTGACTTTGTACTATGGTAAGTACCATCTTACAAAAATACTTCTCCTGTCCTGTTCCCTCCTTTTAAAGATGTATATGTTCTGGATTATCAAAATATTGCTCCCTGCTGAGTCAAATGAAAGTCGAACATGCTATTGTTATTTTTCTTTTCTTGCTTTACTTGTGTTACACAGAGTAAATATTTGTCTTTTTAAAATTAGTATATTATTTTGCTTGTTGTATTATTTGTCTACAGTTAATTTCTCCTAAAATTTTCCACAGAATTGTCAGACTTGTCTCAATACTATTTCCCACATGACCAAAATGACTCAAATCAAATTTAAATAATATTTTTCCCATAAAATTTCCTCATTGGGTCCTCTGATTCCTTGTGAAACCTGATCTGATTGCTCTGTAGGCCTATTGCAGAGCTGTTGTGGAATTTTCCTTTGCCACTCTCCTATGATGGAGCCTGTGGCATTCTCCCCCCTGATTGATTTTTTTCTATTCTAACGCAATAGCAGTACTTGATTCAGAATAAGTGCATGGAAGATAGTGTGTCAAAACTTTGTATGTCTGAAAAAGTCTTTGTTCTTACTTGATTGAAGTTGGGCTGCAGAGAGATAGATTTTTAGGTTAAAATCATTTTCATCAAACTTAATATGCTAAATACTTAGTAGACTTTTCCAATCTGATCCATGCCCTTCAGTTCCTGGGGTATTTTCATGTATCTCTATTTTATCTTTTTTTAACTTCTATTCATTTTTATATTGGATTTCCTGGGAAATTTCTTAATTTTGTTTTACGTTTTTGTGTTCATTTTTTGTCTTTTTATACTTTCTTGAAGATTTCTTCCATTTAATTTTTTACTCTTCCGTTTATACATTTAATTTTTATTCCCAAAGCTCTTTTTCATTCCCTGATTCTTTTTAATAAATAACATACTGCTCTTGTTTCATGGAAGCAATAGTTTCTTTCATCTCTCTGATTATATCAAATTAGTTTTCATTTTCTTCTGTTTTCTGAATTCTCTCTCTTTGTAGTTCACTTTTTATTTGTTTGTTTTGGTCTCTGTATTACATTTTACGTCTTTGCTAAAATGCCTTGAGATTCTTAGTTCTTCATTAACATTTAAGAGTAAGTCACCAAGAAGTTGATCAGAGGTCCTGCTTGAATGGAAAGGATTTAAATGTTGTAGAAAGTTCTGACATCTTTAACTAGATGTATATTTGGGTAGATATTTTCAGTTGTCATCAATCTCCTTGCTGGTAAATATTAGTTGGTTGCTAAGAATCTGGTGGCTAAGTGAAGTAATTCATCTGAGGATGTCACATTTCACTCATCTTTCTCACTCCCATGTGGCTCTGTGCCTTGCAAACTGAGTAACATCCCCTTCTTTGTGTATCTGGAGTCATCTAGTTTGGTTCCTGAAAACTAAATGACTCAGTCTCCATGTCTTAATTCCACTCAGAGGGATTCACATTCTGAGCCTTGCCAAGGTTCTGCAGGACAGGTTGCTGTATTTTCATCGTCTCCCTCTGCAGACGTGTAGGTTTCTACTCTTTCCACTCTGCTGACTCAGTCATTACCCTTCTATCTGCTCTCCACTTTCTGAAAATCTGCTGACTACTCTCTGCTATTTTTTCTTTTAAACTCTTTGCCTTATGGCTTTATTTATAAGTTGTATATGCCTGTCATTGCAATTGAGGAGAGAATGGTGATAAATATGTTTTTAGTTTGCCATAGTTAATTGAATGTACATGTATTACATTTTAATAAATATGCAAGAGGGTTTTAGAAGTTTCAAGAATGTTCATATAATTTTCATCACCAAAAATGTTGAAATAAAGAAGTTTTTACAATCTATAAAATCTTTAAGAATTTATCACTGGGAATATTCAGCATACAATGTTTTAACTAGTAATATAGCAACTCTGTGTTGACTTCCTCATGTTTTCAGTTCAGAAAAATAAATTCTGGCCTACATTTTCTGGTACAAGCATAAACCAGTTCAACATTTTCAAAAGACAATTTGGAAATATATATGAAGAGCATTAAAAAGAAGCATAACTTCTGATCTAGTGATTATCTTATAGAATTTATCTAGGAGAGTATCAGTATTTCTATCTAGTCAGAGATCATTTGACTGCAAGTCAAATGAAAGTTGATCACAGGGAACCTCAGAACACATTTGCAGGAGAGATACTGAGGTTTACTGAGCCACATTGTGACTTAAGTCTGTTTTTTTCTGTTTCTCTACCTCTGCTTTTTCATAGACCTATCAATACACCCCCAGAATGGTAGTATCAACCTTGGCTTTATAGGATCATCAGTTTGGTTCCTGATAACTGAATGGCTCAGTCTCCATGTCTTAATTCCACTTTCTAAGAGAATGAATCTGATTGGACTGGTTAAGTCATCCTTTGTGGGCAGTGTCCAAGAGGGAATTCGTTAGTATATCAGAACTATTTCCTCTCAGAATACTGGGGTTGCAGAGCTTTGCAAAGCTTCTTTTAGAAAGAAGCATAACAATCTGGAGAACTTTATCAGCATCTCTAACACAGCAACCAAAGTACTCCAGATAGTATCTAGAACACTAGCTAACTAGATGAGTTGAAACAGGTTACAGTTGTTGGTCTAGGTTCAAAGATTGTCTTGAATCATGAATCAAACCTCACTGAAATTCTTTTAATTTCAGTTTTCAGTTGATCCAGCAAATAAAATATGCAAAGGATAGTCATCAGATCCAGTGGACACAGTTTCTATTGCCATTGTGGAACCTCAAAGTTTTGTCTAAATTTATTAAAGCTTGGCAGCATTCATAGTATGAAGAAACAGATAGGTCAGAGAGATCTAGAAACTTTCAGATTCACTTTTCTTTCTTTCTTTTTTTTTTTTTGAGTGGCTGGGCTAGGGAAGGTGGAAGAAAGGGTCAGCACTCAGGGGTTTACCTTATTACCAGGAAAAAAATATGATAAACTTAACTTACATTTTTGCATAATCTATTCAGTATTCTTATCAGACTGGAGGTTTGATTTCACACAGATTGGCCATGGCCACCACAACATATAGCATAAATGAGTGAAAAGACAAAGTGTGTAACAGGGTAGAAATGCTGATAAATGGTAACTGATACCAGACTTAGCATAGATGAGAAAACTAAGAAAGGGAAAACTGTAATACATGGGAGGAAGAAACTTCTATTTGGTTCTAGGTGACTACATTTTTGCAGAAAGGTGTATTTATTTGTTTCTAGTTTCTAAAAACAAGTCAGAAATCCAGATTTCTATGTGACATTTCTGGATTTTGAAATGTTGGCAACCGTTGAGATTTTTAAAAACACCATGTTGACCAAAATAAACCACATCTGCTGATAGACCAGGCCCACATTCAGCTAATTTGTGAACATGTCTATGCATACCCTAACATGCATACACAAACACATATACATATTCTATGGAAATGAGTATTGATTTCAATTATTCCTCCAGGCCAATACTCAATATAATAAAGAATAAAAAATTTAGCCTTATACACAAAGTTTGCTCAAAATCACAGACTGTTCAAAAATGGGAAAATAGGGGAGTCCATTTATTTTATAGATGACAGATAACTTAGGTTTAAAGAGTTTTATCAATTTATTGAAAACTTAAAGAGAGTAAAATATATGTAGGTAATTGTTTTTGGATTTTCTTTAATGGATGGTAAGAGTCCTTAAAATCTAAGATATAATTCATGTGTAGGTATCATATCTCTCCAAGCATTCTAGTTAATTCTTATTTTAATGTATCAAAAATCTTTACTTACATTCTTTTCATAAACCAACCAAAATGATTTCAATGTGCCATCCAGAAGGTTTTATGTAACTGAAGCACATCAAAATAGTGATTATTCTGGATTAAATAATATCAACATCAGTCTTTATGAACTATTGGCAGGGCATCCACTTAAAACACCCACTTTACTTTGCACATGGAGTTGGTAAAATGCTACATTTATTTCAGGGTGCATTTGTCCAGGTGATTTTCAAACTCCAACCTTTATTCTTGTGCCCAGAATTTTTTTTTTTTTTTTTTTTTTTTGGCTCTTTTGACTTCACACATTGAAATTTATGGTGCATTTCCCAGTACTCCCTGCTGTGTCCCTCATCAGGTCCTAGCTGCCAGGCCACTAGGAAACAAGAAATGAATGCTGGAAAACCCTGTGGCTGTTCTTAACTAAAGAACTGCAAACATGACCAAAGTTCTCTGTAAATCCTCCCAGATTGTCAGAAGAAAAATGGCAACAAGCTGCAGCCATTCAATAAAGCAATATTTTCCTTATTACTTGCAAAGTCTTTTATTTAGCCTCAACAGTATCATATTTGAAATGATTTTATGACTGGGGGCAATACTTGGGTAGCCATCTGTTCTCTCAGATTAGCTGTCAGATGAGTAGAGTGTTTTTAGTCAATGTTTTCAGATTGCCTTAAAAAACCAACAAATTCAATATTTGTTCATGATGTTAGAGGGAATATTTTCATATTTTTATCTGCCCCCAAAGTTAGATTTTCAATAATTTTATATTGTCTCTATAATCACTGGCGCAAATGTTTGAATTCTGACATTTTAAAAAGAGAGAGAAAGAAAGAAAGAAAGAAAGAAAGAAAGAAAGAAAGAAAGAAAGTTGGCCAGAGCTATCTTTACACTTGCAATTTTCCAAACAAATCTTTAATTTGGAGATTTCTGCCTACCCACCATTTCAGGCCCCTTCGGGGCAATGATCTATCAAGTTCTGACTGTCTTAAACTGTTTGTGCTGGATTCCACATCGATCACACTCACACTCGCTGCACTTTTAACCAGAGAGCCAAGAAACAATAATTTTCAATTAAGAAACTAGAAGACTTGGGGTTTGATTTATGGTGCATGACTAATTATCAAATAGCTGGCCTAATGAAAATTAAGCTGCTGGTTACTACAAAGATTTAACTTCATTTTCTTGAAGAGATACTGATATGATCCAGAATGTAATTTATTGAAATAGTATGATGCATTTTAAAAGTCATAGACATGTAAATTAGATAATTATCATTTTTAAATGACAGGGCTCATTATTGATATTATGATGAATTTTATATTCAAAGTACATATACACCTGAAATAAAAGATTATCTTTGCTTGCAATAATGCTGTGCTATGAGGATCTAAAAATAGTACACATGGTGCAAACATTGGAAAATCTTTTTTAAAAAAATTACAATTAATAGCTTTAAAGTTATTTTGAAAATTACTTGATGTAAATTATGCAGAATGAGTAAATAAATGAAAACTTTAAAACCATGTAAAATATTATCAAGTGAATGTGACAGACTATATGTATGTTTTATGTTCATTACACTTTTTTCTTGGATTGTTAAATACAGAGTTATGAAATGCAGGTGTCTAAAATCATATAAACACAAGGATGAAATTTACCATTATTACATAAATGAAATAATTTAATGCTATATTATGTGTGATGTTCTCTGCCCTATTAACTGGGACTCAGTTTACAAATACTCAGCTTTCTACCCTAGTTTTGCTCTACTCTGCCTGTCACATTCTCTCGTAAAACCAACCAGAACTCTCTTTTTCCCCAAACATTACATCCATTTTCTGCCAATCTTCCATCACTCATATAGTCTAACTTCTTATAAACTTTCAGAAAACTATATCTCCAAATTCTGCCATCTTTCAGCTCCAGTCTTAGATGTCACATCCTCCACAGTATAAGCACATTTTCCTCTTCATCTTTCCACCCACTCTGAAAGGATGGTCCCTCCCCCCCCTTTTTTTTTAAGTTCTGCAGCATTGTATGGTCATCAGTCACATCAGGGATTCTCAATCCTGGCTGCTACAATAGGAATCTGTAATATTCTGATTTATTTGAGTGCTGAATAATGACTGTTTTCAACTCATTGCAATTTACCTAACTATATACTTGTGTACATTTTTTTAATGTACATTATACGTTAATAAAACATAGTTTAAAATTTTTAGTGCTGTGGCTCCATTCCAACCCAATTAAATCATAATAAAGTTTTGGGTACTAATTTTTTTTTTAAATATTTCTCAGATGATTCCAACTTTCATCCAGCTGTTCAGAACCACTGACCTATCTGACGTCTTGAGAAGTTCATCTTCCTTTCTGGAGGAATAGTTACCATTAAATTACTATCCAACCAAAGGTGAATGGATGACCAAAACTGTAGGACTTCTAACCAGACACATTCTTCCAAGGGTTTTTATGTTTAGCTTTTTTCTAGGTGATGTGTTTGCAATTTATAATCACTGCATGTTTCAGAGTTGACCAGATACTCTTAATTGTTATTCCTAAAAAATAACAATGTCTATGGAGTTGACATTATTGTAGTATTTGTAATTTTATCATTCTTATTATAGCCTTATAAAAACATTCTGACTGTGAATTTCTAGTGACCAGGAGCTGGGACATTTTTTTCAATAAATGCTCATCATAGCACTATTTCAAAGTTGCTCGGTCAACTCTGAGACTTCTATTAAAAAGAATAATGAGGAAGATAGAAAAGTCATTGTGGGGTAAGAAATAACAATTTTGTGTCTTTCTCTGTTTAACAGTGTTACTTAAGATGGCAAAAACATTAGAAACAATCTCCTAATTGTTCAAATAATAACATTAATGATCAGAAAACACTTATTGAAATATCTTATCTTTGGCAAAATTTATTTTCAGCTGTTTCCTTATATTGCTAGCAAATTTGCTCATAGAGGCACTAATTAATAAGTTTTCACTTGAATAAAGCATCTCAGTGACAGTCCTCAAGTCTATGTGCAATCTACCCTACATTCAGAGCTGTCTTTTTTTTTTTTTTTTTTTGAGTCAGAGTCTCACTCAGTCACCCAGACTGGAGTGCAGTGGCCGCTCCCGGCCATAGCAGCCTCGATCTGCTGGGCTCCGGCGATTCTTCTGCCTCAGCCTTCCAAGTAGCTGCAACTACAGGCGCGCGCTACCACGCCCGGCTAATTTATTTTTTTATTGTAGAGATGAGGTCTCTACAAGTTGCCCAGGCGGGTCTCGAACCCGGGGGCTCAGGCAATTCACTCACCTCAGCCTCCCAAAGTACTGAGATTACAGGCTGATCCACCGAGCCCGGCTCAGAGCTGTCTTTCCATAGAACAAATCTAATAGAGTTCCTACCCTATTTCAGGTTTGTTTCCACCTGCCCATTTCCTAAATTCTTGCTACTCAAATCGAGGTTTGGGGAAGAGCAGCATAAGTGGAAACCCATTAAAGAGGCCGAATTTTAGAGCTTTCTCCAGAAACAACAGAATCAGAATCTGTACTCAGATACAATCTCCAAGTGAATCATAGGAGAACAGAAGTTTCAGAAACTCTGATCTAAAAAATAGCAAAAGGCCAAACCTTTCCTTATCTGTTTCCCGTTGCCATCTTCCAGTTTTATTTCCATCTAATTCTTCATACACAACATGTGGTCCCAGTCATGCTAGCTCAGAGTTTTTGAAACACACATCCTGTTAGTTCTACCTTGGCTGCCTTTCCACACATTCAACTGGTAATTCACCTGGTGATTTTCTTTCTTTTTTTTTTTTTTTTCTTTTTTTGTGAGTTGGAGTCTCACTCCGTCACCCAGACTGGAGTGCAGTGGCCGCTCCCGGCCACCGCAGCCTCGCCTGGTGGGCTCCGGCGATCCTTCCGCCTCAGCCTTCCGAGTAGTCGTAATCACCGGCACTCGCTACCACGCCCATCTGATTTATTTATTTATTTATTTATTTATTTATTTATTTATTTATTTATTTATTTATTTATTTATTTATTGTAGAGATGAGGGCTCACCAAGTTGCCCAGGCGGATCTCGAACCCGCGGGCTCAGCAATCCACTCACCTCAGCCTCCCAAAGGCGCGGGATTGCAGGCTTAATTCAGTTTATTCTCTTCCTCTGTGAAGCAAGAGCTTTTCTGACTCTTCAGATAAATTTAGGTTCTCTTCTTCTTGTTCGCAAGGCTCTATTTTACCAGTTATCAAATTGTATTGCAAATAGTGTTTGCATTCCTATTTTCCTTTAGATTGTGGGCAAGGAATTTCATATTGTGAAATCCTGCATTCCTATCTAACAATGTTTTAGACATCAAGAAATAAGTCAACCAAAGTTTTAAAAGTGCTGAACAAAAGGCCTAGATGAGACCATTCCTGGAGACAAAGTGTTGCAGAGTGTATCTTTTACACATTTAAAAGCACTTTGATTGTGGGTATTTGTTGATTTCCTGTTTGTTAGTGGAATAAATCTCACATAGAAATATAGAAACAAGAGTGACTTGGAACATAAATCTAATCATCTACTCATCTCTTTCAAAAAAGACAATCCAGAGTTAACTCTTGTATATGTTTAGTACATAAACTTAATGCTCAATAAATGATTTCTAAATAAGATGAACTAAATAACATATTTTGTGTTAATTTCAAATGCTGTCCTCACTGACTTGTATGTCAATTACATAAAGCATTTAGCACAGTGTTAGTACAAAGTGATCAATAATTGTCTTTTTTCTAGCCTCTTTTCTTTTGAACTCAAATCTCTCATGCTGCAGTTAAACCCCCATTTTCTTTGTTCAATGCTTAAGTAAATACATACGAAATCTAGACTCAGTTTCCAAACCTCATTTTAGTTAAAAGGTAGCAGAGCACCCAATAAAGAAAAAATTTACTCATTTGCTTTATTTCCTTTGCCAAACCACTGATGATATACCAAGGCAGAGGTTTTGTGATGGTTAGTTTTGTTTTTAAGAACATAGAGAATTTTTATAGTATAATATGAACTTATTTACATGTGAAGATAAAAATCCAGAACAAAGTTGTAAACTGTTGGTACCTACCTCACATACCTACACAATTTCAGCTTGCTGTAGTGTGTGTTCAATCCTTGCAGGAACCCTCGATGCCTGTAAGAGGATGAATGACCAAAGCTAATGCTGCCATAGGCTAACTGTATTAAATCATTTGATCAGATGCTCCCTATCAGCATTATGCAAATCAATCCCAAAGAATCTAGTCTATACATAGCCAATGAAGAAAGGCTTGAATAAGCATCAATTGTACCACAAAATAAAACAAGAACTGCCATTTTGTTTCCAACTCCCCTCGAGAAGAGTGGTACTATATTATGGATTTCCTGGTCCCAACGCTGTTCTTCCTTTAAAATGTTATGTCCTCAGTCAATTTGTTCTTTGTTCATCATTTCCTTGAAATACTAATATGGACACAAGTCACAAATTGAGGAGGTTGGGAGACAACTGCGTCTGCTTGCAGTATATGTGTGTTTGTGTCAACTATGTCTGCACAGAAGATGGATACATACTAAGGTTCTTACTCTGTAAGTTAGCTTACAGACACAGCAACAGCTCCATCTGCCATTCACTGGGTGTCTCTTTTGTGTCAGCTGCCAGGTCAAGTGGATTACTTATCCACTTCAGTCAAGTTAGCCCTGCAAGAAAGGAGGCAGCACATCCATTTTATGGATGGAGAAAAAATAATTCAAATAATGTTTACTCATACTCTATGACCAGTAAATTTTTCAGAGAATACTCCATTCAAGTCCATAAGCTTTATGATATAGAGTGTGAGGACAAAATCTTCCACGGTCCCTGCATGCTTCTATACATCTTCTGGAGTATGTCAAGAATTCAAGACCCTAGCAACCCTTCACCCTGGCCATTTCTTAGGGTTGCACTTACAGAGAGAAACTCTGAGGGATGAGGTGATTTTGTTGCTCTGAGCAGGCTTGCTGACTGCTTGCTATAAAGGCAAGCTCTTCACATCTCTACAGTTATGTCAACCCACTGCATGTGTAGCATCCATCTGGACTATTCTGTCTTGCCTACACAAAATTTGGGGCACGAAACCCAAGAATCTCTTGTCTTCTGCCAGAATCCATGAATAGTAACAGAGTAATTTATTGGCTTCTAAGTAAAATAAAATCTCAAACCTGACGCTTAGCTGCAAAGGAAGCTAGAAAACAGAATATTTATTCTGGGCAAATATATACCCAGCTGAAAATGCTACTATTTTGAAAAAAAGTTACTGGCCAGGATTATCAATATTATCATCACTTCATTTAAGCTATACACATTGTTGTTATTTCTACACTCTAAGCAATTCAACTAAAAGCATTAGATATTACTAAATTCCTTAAAAATGAAGGAAGAAAATGGAAAGCAACTAGCAGATAGTGTTGTACAAACTGTCACTGAGGCATTAATAACCTATTTGTATGAACTTTTTGCTGACTTTGAAAGAAACTGCTTAACATTTGATGATATGTAATTCAATTCAGGAAAAATGAATCTATGAGTTTCACCAAATAAGAAACTCTCAACATTGGAGCATTGGTGTCAGTGGCTTGAAGTCCCAGAGACAACACTGGAACACATTTTTAAGATTGGCCATCTCATAAATGCTCTCGATGGCACAAAGAGCAATACTGTGCTAATTATCAAGAATATACACAATTTTGAACCAAACAGTGATTCACTAGCAAAATTTTAGATACAAAGAAGTTTTAGGAATACTTAATCAATTTATTACTCCTTTATTTTTTGTTCATGGGTGCACAAAAGTGAAAATTATATCTAAGTAAATGTAAAAGAACTCTTTATATGGGCATAGAATAAAATACACAAAAAATGAGGAATAATTGAATAATTGTTTAATTGTCCTAAGCATATCAAATAATGCTTTGTCTTACAATCTATGACATGTTAGCTTTAACAAAACAAGGCAAATTCTTAAATATGAACATAAGTATTGTATCTGAATTCTGAGTCCCATCCTTAAAAAAAAAAAAAAAGCTGACAATCCTTCACTCTTAATTCTTCTATATCCTTTCCAAGGTACTGGTGCCTGATACTGGCCAGCTCTGACCACATCTAAAAGGGCAACACCCTTGGGATACTAGATCAACAATGCAGAAGGAACATGAATCCATAGATGGTTCTACAGAGTAAAGCCACCAGTCTGTTCCTGATGCCTTTCTACCTCTAGACTGTTACATAAAAGGGAAACAAACTTCTATCATATCTAATCTGTTATTTTTATCATACTTAGTCTATCTGTTATAGCAACCTAACCTATACTGTTACATTAAGTAGCAATTTAACCCTAACATTTGCAATGTTCACTACACATTATTTATGGTGATTTACTTATCACAAAAATACCTAAAGAACAGTACTAGTATTATTCCCATTGCATTTAGAAATAAAAAAATCGACACTTGTAGGTGTTAGATAATTGCCCAAAGTCACACACAAATGGAGGAAATAAGATTTTCCACCCATACTGATTGACTTCAGAACCGTCTTCATCACTGTGCTATTAGTGTTTCCAACTAACACACGGTCCCAAGTTACCCGAATGCAAAGTTTTGATATGACACATTCATACATTTTTAACTTTCTAAAGTAATATAAGTATCTTGCATCCAATGAACATACAGATCATCATAATATTACTTAATATAATCAAAATATTGAATGTTTAATATTAAGAAATAGCTGAAAATCACTAAATAATGTAATATCATCCATAATTGACAAAAACTGAAAAAAATAATCTAACAATAGGAAAGTGGTTGAAGAAAATGAGCAACACCAACTCGTTGGAAATATTCTGAAACAAACAAAAGTATAATTTAAAACATTATATCAGTCTGTCAAATGTTTACAATATAATACTATGTGGGAAAGTCTGGCTGCAAAGAAAAATTGAATGAAAAGATTTAACATTTATTAAGCACCCACTATGTGCCAGACACTAAATATTTTACGTAAAACTTTGCTTCATTTAATCATTACCACAACAATGAAGGGTGAGGGCAATTATTCCCTCACCCTCTTTTCCAGATGAAGGAGCTTGAGTACAATGAGTTAAAGCTTTTGCTAAAGATCACACAGCTAGAAAGAAATGGTGCAGAACCCAGTTTCATCCGGGTTCATCTGTCACCAAAGTATATTCTTTTCTGTTATTCCAAATTGCACCTCAAAATGGAATGTTGACCACAACTATGAAGAATTACGATTGTTAGGACATGAAATCTTTTTAAAAACCTGAAAAAATGAAAATAATATGCTGAGATAACATGGTTATGACTTTTTATCTTTCTCATCATTTTTTAGTTATGATCACCAGCCAAAAAACATCCCTGGTATCTGTAATTGCATTCAGTGATATATTAATACCTGCTTCCTTTCACTTTTTTTTTTTTTTTTTTGAATTGGAGTCTCACTTCGTCATCCAGACTGGAGTGCAGTGGCTGTTCCGGCCACCGCAGCCTCCACCTGCTGGGCTCCGGTAATCCTTCGCCTCAGCCTTCCAAGTAGCTGGAACTATAGGCGCGCGCTACCACACCTGGCTAATTTTTTGATTTATTGTAGAGATGAGGTCTCACCAAGTTGCCCAGGTGGGTCTCGAACCGCGGGCTCGGGCACTCCTTTCACTTTTTAAGAATGTGTTACTCTTATTTCAAGTATGGCAATGGCAATACTTAAAGACAACACACAGTAGATTTAGGGCATGGCTTTTTTAAAAAAAAATTTTAGACTCGTAGTACCCGTGACAATTGTTACATAAGTATATTGCGTGAAGGGGAGGTTTGGACTTCTGATGAGCCCCCAACCCCATCCTCAATAGGGAGCATAGTACCCAGTGGGTGGTTTTGTATCCTTTATCCTCTCTCCCTTTCTCCCTCCTTTAACAGTGTCCAGTGTCTATTCCCATCTTTGTGCCCATGTGTGTCCAATGTTTAGTACCCACTTATGAGTGAGAACATGCTGTATTCAATTTTCTGTTTCTGTGATAATTCACTTAGAATGATGGTCTCCAGCTGCATCCATGCGGCTGCAAAGTACATGATTTTGTTCTCCCTTATGGCTTTGTAGTATTCTATGATACATATGTACCACATTTTATTTATATAGTCCACCATCGATAGGCATATGGGTTGGTTCCATGTTTTTGCTATTTTGAATAGTGCTGCAATAAACATATGAATACAGGTGTCTTTTTGGTATAATAATTCATGCTCCTTTGGGTGTATACCCAAGAGTGGGATTGCTAGGCTGAATGGCAACTCTGTTATCAGTTTTTTGAGAAATCTTCAAATTGCTTTCCACAAAAGCTGAACTAGCTTACATTCTCACCAACTGTGTATGAGCGTTCCTTTTATTCTGCAGTCTTGCCAACACCTGTTTTTTTTTGTTTGTTTGTTGTTTTACTTTTTAAATAACAGCCATCCTGACCAGTGTGAGATAGTATCTCGTTGGAGTTTTGATTTGCAATTCTTTGATGATTAGTGAAGTTGAACATTTTTTCATAAGTTTGTTGGCTGCTTGTATGTCTTCCTTAGGGCATAGCTTTATGGGGGCCATTGAAGGAATAGTTCTTAAGTTATCTCTAGAGAAGAAAAATTCATGTATAATAAGACAGGTATTTGGCAAGCCAATATAATATGACCAACTACTTTCTAGATTTACTCTTCATCTTTTCCAAATTTGACTCCTGTCCAGTGTAGGCTTCTTCAGTGTACAGCACCAGCATCTATCCACAGGCTCTATCTAGTTGCACAAGCCACACATTACACTTCCCCTGCTTTCTTTCATATCCTACTCATCAGTTCCTCTCAATTTTACTTCCTAAGATCACCCTAAGTTCATTTACTTCTCTATTCACCAAGTTGCCTTTACCTCTCACCAGAACTACAACAAATAGCCATATCCTTTTTTTGCCCCTTCTAATTTATGTGGCAGCTAGAGTAATCTTGTAAATGCATGTCTTATGATGTCACCCCATGCTTCAAATACTTTAGTGGTTTTCCATAGATCTTATCTCCAAATAAAATCCAAATCTACAAGTCCCCACTGCCAGCCTCATCTCCCACTTCCTCTTACTGGTCCAAGTACATTAAGTTGATTTCACATTTCTCAATATGGCATGCACCCTCAAAAGTCCTTGAGGATGTTCTGGTGCCCCAACAGAAAGTGTTCTTCTCTACCTAACTCCACCTTCTACCTCTGATAACTTAACGTAAATACTCATTCTTCACATCTCATTCCAAATATTTTCCTAGGTAATTAATGTTGGTCCCACATAATGTCAAGCCTTATTTTTTCACTCTTATAGAATAATACAGAATTCTTCTAGCACTTAGATTAATACCAATTTTCTACTTATTCGTTTAATTGTTGAATTAATATCTAACTCTCCCAGGAGATTGTAGGCTCCATGAAGGTAAGAATCTTGTCTGTTTTTGTTCATGTTGTACATCCAGTACTCTGTAGGAATGCTCAATAGATAAGTCTCATCTGATGATTAAGTGCACTGGATAAAGGGTGGCACTTATGGTAAGCCTAACAACCACTATCCTACTATGATAACAGATAAAATAACTTTGTTCTCAGCTTCTTGAAATTCAAACATATAAAGTCAAGGTACATTCTATGTCAAAATTATCAATAAATGAAATTAGCTTTTCCATCTACTGGCTCCCTTTTCTGACCCTTTCCACTCCTCAGCTGTACCCTCTGCCCTCCACATATGCAGTCCCTTACAACCTTTTTATTTAGTTAGTTAACAAATATGAAAAGCCCCTGCTACACTCAAGGCAATGAGAAGTAAATAAGTGTATTACAGTAATTCCCCTAGGAGATTAGAATGACATAATAATTGGCAATAACAATTGTACACATCGTGTGGCAATAATTTTTCTTTATGATATACATATATCGATACAGAAAAAGAGGCAGTAGATCAGGAATGTTTTAAAAGTTATTTGTAGCTCTGGTCACACTTACACCCTGTCAGGATATTTGCTTGTAGGGAGACCACAAAGGATAAATTCTATTTTGGGGGAACTGCAGATTCTTATGCAGTCTGTAATCTCCTACCTTGAACGGGCACTGTAGTGAAAGACTAAAGCAAGTGCTGGACTAACTCAAAGTTAGAAGACTTCTGGTTTTGGTTTGTAACCCAGTTGTTGAGTCAGTCATGCCTTTGTAGTCTTGATTAACTTATGCTATGACTAAGGGTAACAGCAAAATTAGAGTCACCAGGAAGGGGAGTCTCCATCTAGTACCACAGATTATCTTAAATGCTACAGATCTGAGAGGTGGATTGTATTCTCTTCATTGTAGAGGAAACTAAGTTTCACAGGCCACTCAACAAATGTATGAGAGATAACTAACTTTGTTCTCTCTGTCTTGAAAGCCAATATTCTTTTCATTGTACTGTGTGATTTCATGGAAGGAAGCAACAAGGAATATTTGCAATCTACAGATCCAGGCTGTAGATTTGTGAGGAGGAAGAGTTCTTCTGATAGGGTCATGCAAGAGAGAATGTCTTCGAGAAAAGGTACCAGAGCCAGATACAGCAAGTTGTACAGTGTGTCTGAATTAATTACTGTGTGCAGGGTGAAGGTGCTGAAAAATTATACTTTAAATATATAAGAATTCAAAAACTGAACCAGGCTTAGCCTGGGGGTCCTATGAATCCTTTACTTAAATTTAGATGGGATTTAGCTAATTAATAATCCATGAGTTAGTTACACCATCAATCTCAGATATTTTAGTGTACTCCTGACTCTCATTAACTCCCTTTCTACATGAAGGTCAATCAACTTTTACATTATATTTTGAAAATTAATTACATTATAACAATAATTTGTGAGCCAAAGTCCCAAATTTTAGTCTTCAGTGGCCTGGTAGTCAATGTAAATGTGCAAAAGGTACAGAGACAACTAAAAAAGAGTGCACAGGGACTTTAGCAAACTAGACAAGACCTTTACCATCTCAGGCCCTCAAATGCAAACTTTTGATAAATATGATATTTACCATGTAGTAAGCATATATTATGAACTATTCTAACTGCTTCACACATATAAATTCATTTAATCCTCATAACAACCCCATGAAATGGGGAAATAAGAAGCATTCTTATTTTACAGATGAAAAACTTGCGGTCCAGAGAAATAACTTACTCAAGGCCACTTAGCTCTCCAGGATTATTAAAATTTAAATTTCTAGAGAAATGCATCAGTTAGAATTTCCTTCTTCAGCAACTAACAACAATAAAACCAAAGTGTTTAAAAAAAATAATAAAAGCTTATTTCTCTCCTAAAATAGTAAGTCCAGAAACAGACAGTTTCAGGTAATCGTCCAGCTACTCAGCCATGCCATGTAGTAGGTAACTCAAAATTCCTGTCTTTCTTTTCTTCCATTCTGAGCACACTATTTTGTTACCTCAGGGTCACATAATGACAGCATTAAAAGCAGAAAATAAGAAGAAAAGGTGGACAGGCTGGTTGTGTATGTCCCAACACCCTTTCCACAGCTGTCTACATAGGTTTCATTCATCTGAGCAATATCACAAGATCATACCACAAGCAACTGAAAAATAGAGAAACAGGATGGCCGTAACTGATTCAGACCAGGAATTAACAAACTGTATCTAGTGGACCAGATGCCACCTGCTCTCTGCTTTTTTATTGAAATACAGCTACATACAACCTTTTTTACCCATGGGTGTTCTCATGCTAAATCAACAAAATTAAGTAATGACAAGATAATTTTCAGGGTCCACAAAACCTAAAACCTTCACTGTCTTATTTTTACAGAAAGCTTTCGGCCCCCTAGTTTAAACCAATACCAATCTATCACTTGCAGCTGAGCACATTGAGGGGTTCAAGTGGCAGAAATATTGGATAGACAATCTCAGTGTTTGCCACACTGTGTTCTCAGGGAAAATTATTTGCTTATTACCCCATCTGTAAAAACGAACTGCCCCTGATAGAGTTGTGTCTATTTCAGCGTCCTTATTAGGATTCACTGTGAAAATACATGGGAAATATTGAGCACAGTGCCTACCACATAACAGAGGTTCAGTAATGTTAGCTATCAGTACTACTATTTATATAAAACCTACTGTTTTAGCCTTTTGTTTACCTGAACTGACATCTGAACTGGCTATGCCTTTAGAAAGCATTAAAAGTCACTTTAATTTTAAAAATTGTAATGATACTGTCTTTCTCTTGATAGAGTATGGTAATGTGAGCTTGAAGGCACATTTTAGATATATATGGGCATAGTGACTGATTAAATGTTCTAGCACCCACAAATTGACTTAGACATAATTACTGAATATTCTCTATCATCAAATGCAAAAAGATCCTCCTTATTTAATATATATGTTATATATATGTGTGTGTGTGTGTGGATATAGATAAAGATATAGATATAGATATAGCATCATATATAGTGATTATTGCATTACTGAAATCTGCTTTAAAGAAAATTCGTGCTTTTTTTGACACTTCTTATTGGCATGCTGTTGTTTTCTAATAGGGTCACTATAAGGTCTTGGATAAATATTTCAGCAAACCACACTTAGCCTTTAGATTGTCCTGAAAGCATTCTTTGCAAAAAGGTACTTAGGTTCATGAGACTAAAAAACTACTGTACAATTTCTCTGTATTTGCATATATTCCTTATTCCTTCATAATCAATAAGCAAATATCATCTTACATGCTATTTTCCTTGTAAAATAAATGAAAAAATGCATTACTAATAGAACACTGAAACCTTTTTAAAAATATTAAAGCATAATCACAGAAGATTGAACTCTTCTATATGATTTTTTCCGATGTACAACACTAATTTTCTGTATTAAAAAGACATAGAGATCTACTTTCATAATATAATTTGAAACAGAAAAAAATGCTGCATGCTGAGCAATGAAATTGAATCTCTTTTTTTTTTTTTTTTTTTCTGACTCTTGAAAGAGACCTATCCATTTCATTTAGGTCTTCCATATTTTTAACTTAAAAAATAAAAATCTACAAAATATTTTGGTAAAAGTCTGTGGAACTCTGCAGGGGTCCAGGGAGTGGATTGAAATTACTTCCCTGCTTTAGATGAATAACTCATTGACTTGCCCCATTCTCATTTAGCTCCAATGAAATAATAATGGAAAAACTTGTATTAAAGTGGTTTTTAAAAATCCACTACAAAAAAAAAAAAAATCCACTACAATATCTCATGCTTGTTTGAGAATTATTTATCAAAACTCAGAGATAATGAATATAGGAGATGAAAAAGAGTTGTCCAGTGGCTTTAAGCTCGCAGTGAAGTACTTAAAGATGACTGTCTTTGTGCTGTAGGCAAATACTCCATAACAAGACAGGTGGTCATGACAAGGCAACTTCATCAGTGAAAAATTGGCCTGAGAAGAAATTTTGGCCTTGGAAAACACCATAATAAGCATTGCCAGATGCCATCAGAATCACTGTTTTTTGGAACGTAATCCACTACACCATCAAAAGAATTGCTTCATTGGAGAATTTGTCCCATCCTCAATCAGCAAAAGTCCTTAGGAATTCAAACACATAGCATAAAACTTAAAATATACCAAGTATTCTTTGCATTGAGCCATTTTATATCATTTTTTCTAAGATTACTCAAGAGCTAGCTTTCTCTACAATGCTACCATAAGCAACTTGGATCTCTTTGTTTCTATGAATCTGACCATCACCACTAGGCTGGCAATATCCACTGCTTCGTTGTGACTCTTTTAAATCTGTCCAAGTATTTACAGATGTAAGCATTGTAATGCTTATATGTAAACATTTTTGTACATACTTAGATACTAAGCTATCACGAACATTCCTTTAATCCTTTTTCCACAAACTTGATGCTCCCTCTCCAGGGCTTCTTGTGACTTTCTGCTTTCTCAAGACCTCTTTGGTGGTACATAGTCCATGTCTTCTCTTCTTGAAAAGTGAACACTTATTCACTACTAGAGTGAAATTTTATTCCATCTTTTTAATGTTCTATTCCAGTGAGCATCCTGTAAAGTTATTCCTTGGACTACATCCAGCTATATATTTTTAATTCATTGACAGATCATTAATTTGTACCTACCACAACAAAATGATTAACCTTCATTGTTATCCTTCCCAATGACATTTTAAGGGTGGTCAAGTTCATAACCCAAATAATGTCTCTAATGGTGAAATGTCAGAGACTGATAAGACTGAGCAAGATACACTGTCCTGGGAGCAAAAGAGCTCTTTTGACATTTCAAACATCATCAACTAGAGCTGCATAATCTAGCTACATTTAAAACTAGACAGTTGCTGGAAGCCTTATTGAAGTATTCTCTTCATACCATTACATTTACCCATTTTAAGTGTTCAGTCCAATGATATTTAGTCAATTTACAGAGTTTCATAACCACCACCACAATCTAATATTTACAGCAGCATTATGCATAACATGCAAAACATGGGAAGAAATCAAATGTGAATTAATGAATAAGAAAATAAACAAAACCTGTTAGTTTTAATGAGGTCACTGCAAATGCCATTGAAGTCTTAAATCTGCATAATATTATATATGTAATCTGTAGATTTTGAGAAAAAAATGTAAAGAGTTTGAAATTCAGTTAATTCAGAGTGAAATGTTTGAACTTTAAGAAAAAGCTATTTTCAATGTTTACTATTTTCAATGTTACTTAAACATAGGAAAAAATAATTTTACCATTGACATTTCCACTAGTTCTATTTGCACAAGGAATGAATTGTCATATTATGTAAATAAGATGATTTGTTCTTTCAGTGAGCATTAGTCCAGATACCCAAAGTAAGACTCAAGAAAACTGTCTTCCAGAGTCATGTCATAATGGTTCTAAAAATACATCTATGCGGCCATCCAATTATTTCTAGATGGAATATGCCTTATGCCTTGTAAACATAAATGATTCATACTTGGCAAAGGAAGTTATGATGGAAATAAATGTAGCCTTTTGAAATAGTTTACTATGTCTTATAAGATCAAATTCTAATAAATTACTGTAATTTGAGTGCTACTAGTCCCACTTTGGAAAAATCCTATTCACCAAAATCTGACCAAATTTTGGCAAAGCAGAAAGCTTTTACTGGATGCAATATGGGCCTTTTCATTGGAAAGAAACACAAATTACAATTATTATGTACTCCACCTCTCCCACATCCAATAATATGTGTCAGATAGCTTATTTAAAGAGGAAAAACCCACTGGAAAGCACTTCTACCTAACATGGAATGGTTTATGCCTCTGCTCTGGACTAAAACCAACAGTTTAATGTTCTTTATATTCTTCATTCCTAATTTTAAATCTTCTTCAAGCTTTGTATTTGTATATCAGATGTAATTGCATTGAATTTATCAAGACTAACCAGAAACAAATCTACTCTAGTCAGGAAATGACTTTCTTTTTAACCATTTTAAATCATGGCATCTGGTTTCCCTTTCTAAGAAATCTGTTTAATTAAATATTTCATGATAAAAGCTCAGTCATATTTGCAAAAGTGATTCTGTCCCTAGCTGATGTCAAAGGGTGATTTTTGTTAGAAATTATGTTACTAATGCTGTGACTTGAAATTTTATCTGTAATTTGATAATATATATTTTCAAATGGGTATACCAAAAGCGAACATATTAAGACTGTAGATATATGAAGGAACAAAAAAATACAGATCCTCTCAGAATTTAATGCCTAGTAGTAATCAATTCCCTTTGTCATTTGTATTAAGAATTTTTTGACAATTCACCAATCAAGTGTGGAAATTTATCTGACCAGTCACAGGCCCCGATGTCTTCTAGGCCTATGATTTTATAAAAGTCACAAAGTAAAGAGACTATTAAGACTCCTGGAAATTCCACCATTCCTGCATCTTCCATTTCTAGAGAAGGCTGTAGAGGTACCAAGGCAAGAAACTACCGACATAGTTCCCAATAACTGATTATACAGATTTAGCTGACATAAATACCCATGTTCTTCCTCTCTTCCCTGAGGGAAATCCCAGGACATGAATGTGTACTATTTTAAAACATCAACTCTATTTAATTTACCAAAGAGCATGAAGAATGATATCAAAGATTGAACTAGACTTATTCATGCCAAACATGCAAATTACAATAAAACTGTGCCTGCTATTGAAAGAATAGCAGTTCCTATTACTTGTAATGCTTTTAAATCACTTTAAAATATTTTTTAAATATCACAAGATTTATTTTTAATCAATCCTTTCCTTGGTATCTGTCAAAATAATATTCACCTCATCTGAGAGGCAAACAGGAGAGAACATTTTACCTTTGAGACCTTCAAATGGTATCCTACAAAATTCAACAATATCATCAAAACCCTTTCAAAGAAAGTTCTCTTGAGTTAGCCCAATGATGGATAGTAATAAAATACCTTGAGATTAAAAAAATGTGTTTCAATAAATGCCTAATGAATGTTATTTCTGTCTCTACATTTCTACTTTATTCTGCTAATACAGTATATGGATGCTACCTTTTTATTTTGTTGACATTTTACTTTCAATGACATCTATTAGATGATGAAAGCACCAGTCTCTAAGTTATATTATCTCTGTGTGCTTATGCTTCCACTCAGGTTCAAAGTACACTGTGTGCCTTCTTGAGAGAACAATGACTCAAAGTTTTTCCCTAAATAGTTACTTTTGAAAACATTTTGGTAAACATCTAAAAATCCCATTACAAAGTATAGAATGATAAAACTACAGATTTTGACCATAACATTCTATAACTTATGTATACTATATGTACAGAATCAATAGTATTTCAGGAGAAGTTTGTTTTAATGTTCTTTGTGATTTTATACCGCTTTCCCCTTTCAAACTGAAAATTATTTTTATGTAAAGATAATGCTCTTCCTGTGTAGGAAAAAAAGATTCTGATTCCCTGTCATTCTTCTCATTCTTTACATTACATTTGTCATAGCCATGTTAGGCTTTCTGAATGACCTTGTGCCGAGTGGCATACATGCTTTTTATACACTCATTACTCATAGAAATATTTATTGAGCATTATTTTTGCATAAGTAACCGTGCTGAATGTACGGCAGGACACAAACATAAACGAAACCTTCTCCTTGCTACCAAGATCCTAAAATCACTGAAGGGAGATGAGGCAGTGACCAAATAAATTCCACACTAAGACGTTTGCAATAAGTGGTGTGTGCATGGGACAGACCAGAGTCACAAAAGTTCAGAGGGTTACGACCACTGTTTTTGGAAGGGAATAGCAAGTCTTATTTTTGTCCTTGTCAGCTCCTACAAAGATGAACTTTATGGGCGACAGAGTGAGATTCCAACTCAAAATTACCTTTACTGATTAACCCATTTGGCAATGGGAAAAAAACTCAAGAAACTCTTCTTAGCGCTACATCATGAAGAATTTTCATTAAAATCATTTAAGAAATACAGATGTACTTTCAATTTTTAGACTTCCACGATCAAAGGTTTTATAATTTCCATTTATGCTTAGTCTTATAAGCATATAAGTGAATGTATAGCTACGAAGTCCTCATGTAATTTGTTTTGCCTGAATTGAATTGCTGGAATGTAAACTCGCAACAGAATCTGTCCAGAAGTGAGGAAGACTGGGCAGCACACTGGAACAGCCTTATCTTCTGTGGCTAAACTTCCCTGCTCCCCACTTACCCCTGGAGATCTTATTCTGTATTTATGTAATTACTATTGTCATCTTCCCTAAGCCACTTTCTTAAATATCCTTATTCCCCTCTTAAAATTCAATGGTTGAATATAACATATTAAAATTCTAATAAGAGCCTCTATGCCCACTAGAAACATCATAATTATTATAAAACTACATCACTTACTACTTTTTAAAACTGCATTTACATTTTAACTTCTAGGAATATATACTATATAAAGCCTCATAAATGGACAAAAAAAATCTACTTATAGGATGTATGAAAATTATTATTATTTCCAACATTTATAATATAATTTCAAACATTTACAATAGTTAAATTATTGTGTTTTATATGTGTGTGCTGAAAAGTTAGATAAATCTATGTACTGATGAAATGATCTCCAAAACATGAGCATATGCACATTTTTTTTTTTTTTTTGAGTTGGAGTCTCACTCTGTCGCCCAGACTGGAGTGCAGCGGCCGCTCCCGGCCACCGCAGCCTCGACCTGCTGGGCTCCGGCGATCCTTCTGCCTCAGCCTTCCGAGTAGCCGGAATTACAGGCGCGCGCTACCACGCCCGCCTGATTTTTTTATTTATTGTAGAGATGAGGTCTCGCTGCCCAGGCGGGTCTCGAACCCGTAGGCTCAGGCAATCCACTCACCTCAGCCTCCCAAAGGCGCGGGATTACAGGCTGAGCCACCGAGCCCGGCTTAGTATGCACATTTTATAGAGTTATACGTTTGCATACACATGTATAGAAAAGGCACTTATCAACCTGTGATCATTGCTTTTCTGTGGAAAGGAGACTAGGATTGAGAGATAAGATAAAGAGTAATGTTTTAATATTTGCTTGTTTGCCAATTTTCATCAAATATATAATTGCTGTGTCATATTTTATAAACACATTTCAAAAGACTTTGGAAGAAGTCTGTAAATTTACAAACATAAGTTGCAGTCTACTGCTTGCATTCTAAGATCATCTATGTTCTCAACAGATTAAAATAGAATTGGCGAGAAAATATTTTTTAAAATCAACAAAAAATTAGAAAAATTTTAAGGCAAATTTGCTTCATTGTCACTTTAGGATTTTCTAGTTCTTTGCTTCTAAGGGAAAAAATTTCAATATGAATTGAATTCAGAAATGTAAAGTGATTAAAGTGGGGTCAGGTTCATTCTGGATTCATTTTTAAAGTATGTGTTGGGAAACTACTTCTTAAAATAGTTTACAAACCGGGCTCGGTGGCTCAGCCTGTAATCCCGCGCCTTGGGAGGCTGAGGTGAGTGGATTGCCTGAGACCGCGGGCTCGAGAACCACCTGGGCAACTTGGCGAGACCTCATCTCTACAATAAATAAAAAAATTAGCCGGGTGTGGTAGTGCGCGCCTGTAGTTCCAGCTACTTGGAAGGCCAAGGCGGAAGGATTGCCGGATTCCAGCAGGTCGAGGATGCGCTGGCCGGGAACGGTCACTGCACTCCAGTCTGGGTGACAGAGTGAGACTCCAACACATACACACACAAAAAACAGTTTACAAATTCATCTGAATATACAACATGCATTCAAAAGCATATCTCTACATCAACGAGGATACCCAATCTCAAACTAGGAACAGTGGGGACTAAAGGGAGCCCAAAACATTACCTGTACGATGACCATTTATGTATATCTAACGAGTTGTACCCCACATTTTTAAAATAAAAGTTTTTAAAAAATCACTGGACTGGATTAAAAAATGTGGGACATATACACAATGGAATAATATGCAGCCATAAAGAAGGACAAACATATGAACTTTGCAGCAACTTGGGTGGGTTTAGAGTCCATCATATTCAGTGGTCTATCACAGAAACAAAGAACAGAGTACCACATGCTCTCACTCATAAGTGGACCCTGAACATTTGCCATACTACTATAAGAAAGAGATTGTCAGTAGCGGGATACTGCTGGGGTGGGAGGTGGGGGGACACAACATCAATAAGGGACCTGATCTCAAACCAGGCAAAGTGGGGACCAAAGGGAGGCCCAAACCTTACTTGTATGATGACCACTTGTATACCTAATCCTGAATTCCCACATCTTTAAAATAAAAAATAAATGCAAGTTTAAAAACTTAAAAATTCAGGGTATATGGGTTGGAAGAAGAATGTGTAGAGAAAGGAGAATGAGAAATAATGCAGAAAGTATGGCCGAAATCTGAGGGTCTTGAAACTCTTGAGCAGTCAGTGTTGGTCCAATCCTTATTGTATATTAATTGACTTGATCTGTTGAGTTAATCAAGGTAGAGAGGAGCAGGTATGTTTCCAACTAAGGAAGAAGTTCTGATTGTAGAAATGTTAGTGGCATTAGACAGGTTTCTAATGAGATTGTTGAGTGTCCACTAGTCCCTTGGGCCACCACACGGAATCCTCAACTACTACAGAGTGCAGTGACATGAGCTGTCAGTAGCTTTGAGTAAGTTTGCTATCACAGGTAGAGTTTAAAAGAAAAAATTAAAGATGCGTAGTATTCCATTGTGTATATGTGCCACATTTTTTAATCCAGTCCTCTTTTGATGGGCAGCATGGTTGCTTCCAGGTTCTTGCTATTGTGAACAATGCTGCGATAAACATACATATGCAGTTATCTTTTTTATAGAGTGATTTAAGTTCTTCAGGGTAGCCATAAAAAAGAACAAAATCATGAATTTTGCAGCAACCTGGATGGAACTAGAGTCTATAATACTGAGTGATCTCTCACAGAAACAAAGATCTGAGTATCACATGTTCTCACTCATATAGTGAACCTTGAACCTCCAACATAATACTATAAGAAAATGACTGACAGTGGTGGGAAACTATCAGAGAGGGGGAAGGGAGATGGGATTAATGGTAGTAAATATCTGTCTGGGGATGGGGAGACACCTCTTATCAACAAGGGTGCCTGAACGAAGCATATTGTATACCTAACCCTTAACTGTACCCCACAATATCATAATAAAAAATATTGATTAAAAAAAAAGATGCCTGGGTTTCTTATTTCCGTATATTTCGCATTTCCTTATGATCAACCATTCATTATTGAGTAGTTCTTTAATTGATTTTTAGATTAAAAATTTTATTGCTAAAAAGAGCAAGCATGGCCTCTTTATCAGTTCATTTCTACATCTCCTCCTTCTGTTTGAAGAACTAAATTACAAAGATACGCTCCATAAAACGACACCACCACTATGTAGGGGTCATTGTTTTAACTTTCAGGCAAGGCGTTTAGAGAAACAAATCAAACTTCAAGATAGACCAGTCTTGAAGCTCTGTGTGCCCAGTCTTCCATGTGATTACCACAGGGTTGCCATGGAACCACCAACCACTCATGGTCTTAGCAATTTTCAGGAGTGAAATAGTAAGTCTAGCATCAGATCAGTGTCATTTCCCTCTTTTGTTTGGTACCTTTGCAACCAGCAGTCATCTTCACTCCATTAATTAGCTTTGATGTTAGCACACACACGCACACACACACACACGCACACACACACACACGCACACACACACACACACATACAGACACACAGAGTGAGAGAGAGAGGGAGAGAGGAGATAGAGGGAGAGGACATTGATCATCATAAGGCTTAAAGGAAGCTAAGATTCACCTTTTAAAAGTCTGATAATACTCACACCTGCTTGTTTGACTAATTCAATCAAATTTTTAGCAAGAGAAAAAACTTATGCAAAGTTCTTGCTATTCTACCACTATTTGAAATAGAAATTATACATAAGATCCATGACAGATATTCAAAACTGCCTGGACAACTCAACTCAATTTTGATGAACTTCATGGCATGGGTGTTGTAGGGAAGAGTGAGCTTGTGCAAGTTTTTTGCTATTTTCTTCCTATTCCAAGTCAAAATGATATCCAAGGTTTAGTACAAATAGAGGATTTAAATATGAATTTATTAAGCTAACAGTTTTTCTTTAAGACAGGGTGGAAGAAAGCAGAGTCTTTCAACAGTCAAGCAGCCTATAAACAAAGAGTTCAGGTACTACTACCACTGAGTTAAACAAGTCCCTTTCTAACACTGAGGAAGAAGATAGTGATGATGTGAGTGTTAGTCCTCTAGAAGACAAGTTATTTGCTGTGAATCATTTTTGGTGTAGAACCTGAAACGATCCCTTAAACCAAAATGCAAAACTACAGTTTGGGATTATAAATCAACATATTTCTGAAGTAATATACACATAAATGCATTTCAACAAATGTTTTATAGTCACTCCAAGCTTTATTTTTTTTTCTCTTTTGCCTTGCTTGTGAGACACTTCATCAAAAATAGTCCTCAGTTTATATTACAAGAATTCCCTCCCCCCAAAAAATCTTTCTGTGGTTTCAATAATTCCAGTTTGAATCTCCATTGAGCAAAACATTACAGTGGTTTTTAAAGGTTGGAAGCAAGAAGAGCCCACCCAAACACCTCTCTCAACTTCTATTTAGTGACCTTCAGATTTTAAGTGATGATCTTAAATTATGTGAATCTGGAATTCACAAAGGAAAGAGAAACGAAAAAAGATTTTGAGGTTACTTGCACACTAGCGTAGTAACCCTATTATCTAGCAAAGCTTTCAGAGAACACAGCCCATTTCACAAAAGTAGCAGTTGCAGATATATGATTTGGGGAAAATACCCTTAACCCTTCTTCCACTGTAGAAACAGATTGCAGAATACAGTAAGCACTGGTACCATGAAATATAGCATTAGGTTGTAATTATACAGAAATCTCCATAACATGCTTTTACTGCATAGAGTGTTTAGTTCAAACCTCAGAATGAGTAAATTACTAAGTGTTTGTATGTGTTTTTAAAATTCAATTTAGAAAAATATACCTTTTAAACTCATCTGTATCAAAGTAAAATTTGACCATCTGTTATTCATTTTTACTTGATTAATTAAAAAACTGAAGTTTCCTGTCAGCAAAGGGGATGGAGGTCTTTCAAAGTAAACATTTAAGACTTTATATTTGCAAAATAGTGGGAAAGGACAGAAGTGTTTCAATCACCAAGCTAGACCAATCCAAATATAGATTTCTTTTCTTACTCTGCAAAACAATACAGCTCATTATGTTTTCATATATATATATTTTTTTTTTTTTTTTTTTTTTTTTTTCCCATAGCCAACTCACTTTAAAAATAGACAATTTCCAGCCAGGCTCGGTGGCTTAGCCTGTAATCCCAGTGCTTTGGGAGGCTGAGGTGAGTGGATTGCCTGAGCCTGTGGGTTCGAGACCCACCTGGGCAACTTGGCGAGACCTCATCTCTACAATAAGTCAAAAACTAGCCAGGCGTGGTAGCACGCGCATGTAGTTCCAGCTACTTGGAAGGCTGAGGCGGAAGGATCGCCGGAGCCCAGCAGGTCGAGGCTGCGGTGGCCGGGAGCGGCCACTGCACTCCAGTTTGGGTGACAGAGTGAGACTCCAACTCAAAAAAAAAAAAAATAGACAATTTCCCTATTTTAACCTTTAATATCTACATTGGCAAGGGACAGTTTACATTCCCCTATTATAGTTGGAAAACAGAAAAACTTCTGTAGGCAGTTTGGAACATTTAAGGCAAAAAAAAAATCCATAGCCTTTAATGAATAGTTAAACATTGGATATCCACATAGCATCAAAGAAAAAATATTCTGACTTGTATAAAGTAGAAAAATTAATATGACACTTAGATAACAAGCTTTTTGTAAAATATTCTTTCTATCTCTCAGATCCCATGTGATGTTGCAGTTGCTATAGTAACTGTATTTTTGTTCAGCAAGAAAATACTTAGGTACAGAATGTTTACATTTACTCACCAAATTTTCAGAGAAAATTATACCAAATAGAAGTGATGAATTAAAATTCTCAGTGGATAAGCACTTCCTGCCCCTTAATTTTAAAATTGCCATCAAATAATTCTACCAAAAATTTATTTTTCACACAAATATTATTGTTCTTCATAAACATCATCTTATAAACAAAAATGGCTGATCTATAAAGAATTTTTAACTTCTCATAATTTAGTTTTTTGCATAGAGTACAATATGCTAAAAAGATTAATTACTTTAATCAATTGTGAACCATTAAATAAAAATTATACATTAAAAATTTTTTTTTAGTTTTAAACACCCATAGGCTGGTTTCCACCCTCCCTTGTAACGAGCCTTATAAAACCTCCTCAGTGGTGCATATGTTGAATAAAAACCTCAAGACATTACATTTGCCAACAAAGTTCTAAAATCAACTTTGTAAATGTCATGAGCCTGAATGCTATTGTGGCATAAATGAAGAGCATTCCTTGCGTCCATTTGGCTAGGATCGCAAGCGTACTTTGTTTCCCCAAGAGAAGAAAGAAGGGTAGTAAACCATTTTTGCAGAATGTCATTCTCCCACAACAGTTTATGAAAGAAACATCTGTGACAAGAATCTCTAATGCTTTTCTCAAAGCCACAGCTGACAGTAAAAGAGCATTGCTAAAAGTGGCAAATCAATCCCATTCCACCCTTCTCAGAGCATGACACCTAATTTGCTATGTATCACATGTATTTTCCTCACATGTGCTGAGAGACTGTGACATTGATGTGGTGGCTTTCATCCAAGGCTCAGCTGAATAAACACTTGGGCCATATAGTAGGCAAACTGGCAACCTTAAAAACGTCTTCTGTCCCAGGCAAGTTAACTTCACCTCAGGGAAGCATTTTTCTAAGTTTTAGTTTGCAATTTGGGTTCATAAATGGAATCTCTGAACACTGTTTGGAAAACCTTAAATCACCTGTCACACATAGAGCACATTCTGTATTTGTTAAGCCAGTTTTCTTGGTGTAATGCAATTTTATTTTATGTGCCTACTTGAAAACATATGCAAATTCAACAGATAAAAATGAATCATAGAATATATGATTTCTAATCAAATTATTCGATTGAAGAACACATACCTTAAAAAGGCAGCATAAAAAATAACCACATTATGGTCGGCTTCGAGTCTAAAACACGTAACATTGCTTTTCTAGTAGACAGTTTATTGACATAAAATACATACCAAAACACTGACCAATCTTAAGCATATACCTTGATGAATTTTGTAAATGGAATGAATACACTTGTGGTTAAGTAACAGAACATTATCAGCACACAGAAGTTCCCACTATACTTCCCTAAAACATATACAGATGCTTTTAAATTTGACCAAAGAATCTTCCAAAGATGGGAAAACTTCATTTAAATGATACCAAGCAAATAATTAAAGTTCTAGTAAAGAGTATGAACACATCAAGGCCCCTAAAATTAGTAAGGCTATTACTTTTTGTGTGTCTTCTGTAGGGCTGCACGTGATTCTTTTTTATCTTTCAACAATCAGTGAGATCACCAATTACCATTACCCCAAATTACTCCAATTTTATTTTTATTCCATTGAAGTTTTATAAAAATGCAGGGAGGGATAGGAAAATATGCAAGGGTGCAAGTCATCTCTCCTATGAGTTGTTTTGATTACTCTATTTCTCTTCTTTCTAAAGAACTTTAATGTAAATTCATTTTTTCAATTAAATTATACTTAACAAGGGGGAATACATATACTGTAATTGTCTCTGTCTCTCAGATTTTTCTTTAATATGATAATCCCCAAGGCAAAAAAAACCCCATTCTTAAAAACCTAAAATTAATGTAGAGTAAATGTGTTCTGTCTTGTTGTTTGGCCTGCAGCGTATGCCTAGATGCTCTGTCTATGACAGGACCCATGACCATGTGAAGCAGTCCAATCTCCATTAGTCCCACCAGTTTCAAATATTCACCTCAAGAGTTCAACATATAACTACATAATCTTTATCTTGATTAACTAACTTGACATTCCACACCTCAAGGTCATCTTTAGCACTGTTCTTTTGTCAATTGCTACATTCAAATAAACAGCATGTGTTGCCAATTCTTCCTCCAACCTGCCTTTTAAATCTGTCTGCTACTGTCTTTTCCCACTCTACTGAAATTCTTACTCTTTTTTGAACATGTTATTCTACTTGACATTTCATCTTTCTAGAATGACTTTACCCTCTTTTGCCTTGTAAATCCCTCCTCAGTCTTCAAAGCCCATCTTGAAATGACTCTTTCTCCTGGTGCCACCTCTGTCCCAGCCCAACCCCTGGAGTAGAATCCTCTTTTACTCTGTCATAGCATGTGTCACCTTGCATAATTGCACAGTCCTGTATCTATGCCTTCAACTGGAACAGGAATACCCTGAACTGGCAAAAAACTTCTTCAGCTTTATACTTTCTATACTTAATATATCACCTGGGATATAGTACACGCTAAACAAGCAATAAAATAATGAAGTACAATAAAATTTTATTTTTGTTTTCCTAAAAGGCATGAAACATCCAGAAGATCACTTAGCATGAATCACAATCTGTGTGGGCTTACTTCCCATATTTCAAAATTGGATTACACTGATATAAGAGAGGAATCACTGCAAAAGTGAGTCCCAGTCTTGCCAGCAGCACTGAAGAAACACCATGAGTACAGAGGCATCAGGGACTGGGAGAAACATGGGGAAGGGCATGAAAGATGAGATAATTAAAAAGACAACCAATGCTCAGGGTAAATCCACTACTCACAGAATCCAGTGCAGTATGCTCTCTCTCAAGAGATGGAAGACTTTACTGCCTGGTAGAAAGGATGAACTCAAAGCAGTTTTAAAAATGAAATTTTATTTTTAAAAGGAAATAAAATAATGGGTTGGATTAAATTGTATCTCTTATATTTGGTATATGGTTATCATTGAAAAATGATTTTAGAAAATGTTTATGCTTCACATATGTCACATTGTTTGTTTTATTGTTGTTCTGGGGTGCTTTCTTTTGATAACTATATCATAAGTATCCCAGATATAAATGTGAATCATGCAGTTCTAGTAAAATATTAAGCTACTGTTGTATATGTGTGCCTTAGCCCTTTGCTAAGGTAATATATCTAAAAGTACATATTAGACATGTTTTTCAATTGTGTTTGAAAGATCTCATACCAATATGGTCGGAAAAGATCCATTACCTACACAAGAAGAAGAACAAAAAAATACACTAGCACAGAATTTTTGAAATTAGAATCTGGAGCTCTTCTCTACCTATGATATCTGAAAGTTAGCCAAGACCATAGGCTTCTTACCCTTGACCTCCCACCCTCATCAATAACAAGATCAACTTTCAAAGGACTTTGTATTGAATATTGATTGTGAAAGAGATCTTCCCATTTTATCCACAGTCTCTAAGTTATGAAATCCCAGATGTCTGCTATGTCCAGTTTGACAAGTACTTTCTTCCAGAAAGAAGACTGGGGAAAGAGCAAAGAGTTTTTTGTTTGTTTGTTTGTTTGTTTTTAAAGCATAGAGAAGTTCATCTGAATCACCTTCCAAAAATAAATGAGTCTCTGTTTTCTGTTCCTCAAAGTCAAGTGCATTGATTTTATATACATATATAATAATATATATATTTAGTCTGGGATGCTGAAAGCCCTAAGTGTTCACCAGCAACGTGAACATAGCCAGGAAGTGACTTCTCAGAGCCATGAACACTTTTGAGAAACAGATGAATCTCCAGACCTCCTACACAATAAAATGTTCAAGTTCATTTTCAAATAATACATTTGTATCAACTTAAGGAGATTCATTATCCCTGAAGTCCATGCTGGCAGTCCATGTCAAACATTTCTAGTATAGAATAGTAACACTGTTTTCCCTAAACCAGAACACTGAGAGAAAGGGAAAGGGTTAAAAAACTACCTATTGGGTACTAATTTACTATTGGGGTGACAGGTTCAATAGAAGTACAAACTCCATTACCCATGTAATAAACCTGCTTATGTACTCCAGAGCTTTAATTTTAGAAATCCCTAATATATAATATAATTAAATAATATAAAGATATCAAAATATCTTTCAGCAATTATTGTATGATTCTATGCATCAAATGAAATGTCAGTCTTCATTTAAAAAAAAGAAAGTGTGTAAGAAACTTTTTTTAAAGTTAAACCAAAGTTATCTTAACCTCTCTGAGACTCTGTTTTTATATAATAAAAATCTAAGAAGTGGACTAGATGATTTTTTATGTATTTCTAGTTCCAAGATTTGGTGAATCTAATAGCATAACTCTAAGAGCCTTTCATAGCAATAATAAAGTTAAAAGTTCCTCAACAGCAAAGACAACAAAAATTTACTGAGCAACTAATATGTTCCAGGCACTGTCAAAATACTGAGAATACAGTAAAGAACAGTAGAAAACAGAAGAGCCAAAAATTCCTCACTATATAAAAGGAAGTAGAGAAGAGGAGAAGATAAGCAATAAACAGCATAACAAATAAAATATATTATTTGATAGTGACATCAAGTGTTAAAGAAAAAATTAAACACAGGAGGAAAATATGAAATTTATAAGGATTTCTGAAATGTCATCAGCCACCCCATCTACCTTTTTAAACACCTCAAGGACAGGAACATATACTTTCTGTAAAAGTAGACAAAATGACAGGCCAAACCTCTTGCTGAGGAAAACTAAAGGGCAGGAATAAAAATTTTTAGAACTGTTCTTAAAAATATCAAATAAGAGATTGAGGAAATACCAGGTCAAAATATAGAAAACACCAAAAACTTAGAGAGGTAAACCTAGAAAATGAAAATTATCTCTTAAGGAAGATTTGATGATCTTAGGCTACAGACTATTTCTGTGAATAGTTAAAATAATTATAAGAAGAGATTACCAGTGTATAGAGAGATAAAGATCCTAATGCCAGTAAATTTGAAAATCCCAATGAAATGAATTAATTGCTAGAAAAAATTAAGAAGCTAATTTATTTAGGATATTGAGTCTGTGATCAACAAGTTTCTCACAAAGCAAACTCAGATCGGGGTGTATTTGTTGGCAAATTCTACCATATAGTCAAGGCAAAGTAATTAAAACTTATAAACTTCTCCAGAGAATAGAAAAACACTTATATAGCTCAATTAATTTTATAAGCCCAACCAACATTAACAAGGACAAGATATGAAAGGAAAAGTAAAGACTAATCTCACTTAAATACATAATTAGAAAATTTCTAAACAAAATATTAGCAAACTGGATTTATAATTAAATAAAAAAGACAATTCATCATGACCAAATTAGTTTTATATAAGGAATACACAGCTGATTTAAATTAGATCTTGAATATAATTGACCACATAAACAAATTAAAGAATAAAATTATGCAATTATTTTAATAAATGCAGAAAATACATTTGGCAAAATTTACTATGTGTTCTTGATTTTAAAACGATATTTTAAAAAACTTTTAGTGAAAAAATAAAATAAAATAAAAGCCAATTACACTACTGAAAAAATAACTTTTAGTGGACTGACATAGAAGGGAACCTCAAAATAATGAAAAAAAAATCTACAAAAAACCTACAGCAAACATTATAATAAGTAGTGAAACAATGCAAATTTTCACTTTGAGATTAGGAACAGAACAAAGATGTTTTCCATCCACACTTCTATTTAACATTTTAATTATGTTCTAACCAGTGCTCTAAGGAAGGAAACAAAAAACTGGTACAACAAGTAAGAGGAACAAACATGACCGCCATTATTCTCAGATAACATAATAATTTACATAGATAATCTGATATAATCTACACATAAGTTACTAAAATTAATGAGATTTAGTAAATCTGTTGAATAAAAATTTAATCCAAAAAATAAGAATTTTTATATGCCAGTCGTCAAAAGAAAATGGAATTTTAACAGATCCATTTACAATAGAAAAATACCAGTTACTTAGGAAGAAATTTATTAAAACATGTCTTACAACTTCTACAGGAAAAATTTTAAAATGCTAGTGAGAAATATTAAAGAAGACTCACAGAGATGGACATGTATCTATTGTCAATGGGCCTTATATTTATATATTATCAACTCAGTGTTGAAACTATGTTAATTCTTCACATATTGTTTAACAGATTAAATACAAACCCAATCAAATATCAACAGAGTGCTTTGTGTAACTAACTCTAAAATTTACACAGAAATGCAAAAGATCATGTATAGCCAAGACACTCTTTCTTTCAGTATGTATAATTTTTATTTGTATAAATTTAAGGGGTACAAATGCAATTTTGTTACATTGGCACATTGTATAGTGGTGAAATCTGAGTTTTCAGTGTAACCATCACCTAAATAATTTACATGGTACTTATGAAGTAATTTCTCACTATCCACCTTCCATCCACCCCTCCACTCTTTCAAGTCACCAACATTTATCATTCTACACTCTATGTCCATATGTACTCATTATCCAGCTTCCACTTATAAGAACATGCAGTATTTGATTTTCTGTTTCTGGTTGTTTTACTTAAGATAAAGTGCCATTCGTGTTACTGAAGAAGACATGATTTCATTCTTTTTTATGGCTGAATAGTATTCTCTTGTGTATGTATACCACATTTTCTTTATTCAATCATCAATTGGTGGACACAGATTATTTCTATATATTTGCTATTGCAAATAGTGCTGTAATAAACATATGAATACAGGTATCTTTTTTTAAGATGTGGGGTACAATTCAGGATTAGGTATAAAGTGGTCATCGTATGGGTAAAGATCGAGCCTCCCTTTGGTTCCCACTTTGCCTGTAGGTATCTTTTTAATACAAGTGTTTCTTTTCCTTTGGATAGATACCTAGTAGTGGGATTGCTGGATTGAATGGTAGTTCTGTTTTTAGTTGAGAAATCTCTCTACTGTTTTTCATAAAAGTTGTACTAATTTACATTCCCACTAACAGTGTAAAAGCATTATCTTCTCTCTGCATCCTCTCCGATATCGGTTTTTTTTTTTTTCTTTTTAAAATTAGCCATTCAACCTGGTATAAGATGATACCCCATTGTAGTTTTAATTTACATTTATCTGATGATTAGTGATGTTGAACATTATTTCATATGCTTGCTGGCCATTTGTATGCCTTCTTTTGAAAAATGTTTATTCATGTTCTTTGCTCACTTTATAATAAGTTGTTGTTTTTGTTATTTGAGTTCCTTGTAAATTCTGGATATCAATCTTCTTTTGGATGCATGGTTTTCAAATATTTTCTCCCATTCTGCATTCTGTTTTGCTGTGCAGAAGATTTTTAGCTTAATTAAGTTCCAGTTGTCTATTTTTGTTTGTGTCACTTGTGCACTTGTGGTCTTACTCATTAATTCTTTGCCTAGATCAATGTCCAGAAGGGTTTTCACTAGGTGTTTTCTTCTAGTATTTTTATAGTGTCAGGTCTTATATTTAAGTTTTTATTCCATCTTGAGTTGAAGTTTGCATGTGGTGAGAGATAGGTATCCAGTTTCATTCTTCTGCCTATGGCAATTCAATTTTTCCAGCACCATTTATTTGAAAATGTATCATTTCTCCAGTGTATGTTTTTGTTGACTTTGTCAAAGATCAGTTGGTAATAAGTACGTGGTTTTATTTCTGAGTTCTCTTTTCTGCTCTAATGCTCTATGTGCTTATTTTGTTGTTTTTTTTTTTTTTACCAGCACTATGTTTTTGTTGTTGTTGTTGTTTGTTTTGTTTTGTTTTTTTTACCAGCACCATAGTTTTGTTTTGTTTTGTTTTACCAACACTATGTTTTGATTACTATGTATCCTTGGAGTATAATTTTATTCAGGTAATCTGATGCCTCCAGATTTGTTTTGTTTTGTTTAGTACTGTTTTAACAACTCAAATTTTCTTTTTTGGTTCCATATAAATTTTAGGATTGCTTTCCTAATTCTGTGAAAAATGACGTTAGTATTTTGATAGGGATTACTTTAAAACTGCAGATTGCTTTGGACAGTATGGCCATTGTAATAATATTAATTCTTCCTATCTACAACAAAGATCTTACAAACATAATGCTGGATAAAAAATCTAAAACACCAAAGAATACTTAAATGTGATTCCATGCATACAGAGTTTGGAAACAAGGGAAAAAATAGAATCTATTGTTTAAGATTCATATATACATTTTGAAATGTTAAGAAAAATGGCTCAGAGACTATAATAAAAGTCAAAAAATGAGCATGAAAGGAAGCAAGTTAAATGTATTCTAACAACACAGATCTTACAAACATAATACTGAATAAAAAAATCTAAAACACCAAAGAATACTTACATACGGTTCCTTCTAGTGGGGAGTATAATCAAGAAAAGACACAGGAGGAGCTATGGATGCTTAAAAGTTCAAATTTAAACTTGAGTTGTGGATACATGAATAGGTCTTTCTCATTTGTTCAGTTATGTCTTATACACTTTTTAGTATATGTTACACTTTTAAATTATACAGACCTATATGGGAAGAGCTTTTTATCAAAAATCGTCTATATTAATCTTTCCTCTAGGACTCAGAAAAAGGTCTTGTCCATTGTAACTGTCCTACACTATCTGAGCTATCCATCTGCCCCCTGCTATTCAATCATCATCTTCAATAGTTGTCTCTTCTTAGAGTGAACTATCTATGTAACTATGTATCCATCTTCTACTCCTTTATTGCATATTGTGACAGGAGGTAGCCAGAGAAAGTTTAGGCAGACAGACAGGCAGGGTTCTCTGGTAACAATGTAGTGAACTCCCAGGCATTGGTAAACAAGTTCCCTGTGAGTCTCTCAAGCTAGAGTTTAAGTATTCATTGCTGGGATTGAAAAGCAATCAATCAGCTCACCATTAGGTTCCTACCTCCTGAGGATTGGTCCTTAATACTGACCAATCAGAACAGCTACAGCTCACAGCTAGTGCTAGTCAATCATCTTGGATTTAGGGCTATATAAGCACCAGGTTTTGGGCCCCAGACAGGCAACCCCTTCAGGTCCCCTCTCACTGTGGGAGCTTCTCTGTCCTCTCAATAAATTCTGCTTATTCACTTTCCAGCCGTTCGTGTCCCTCATCCTTCCTGGGCATGAGACAAGAACCTTGACCCTGAAGAGCTGCAACCTGAAGAACTGCAGAAGTTCGTTGGAGTCGAAAAGCGAAATCCGTGCACCCCAGAGGCTGGCTTGCCAGCCAACAGAGCCGGCTGCACCAGGATAGCTGCTGGAAGAAGATGAGACTCTGAAGCTAAGACACTCAGGGGTCTAGGCTTGCCAGTCCACCAAATCAGCAACACTCTCAGGGCTTGGCTTGCCAGTCTGTTAGAGCCAACACCCCAGAGTCTAGACTTGCCAGTTCATTAGAGCTGACATTTCTGGGGCTAGGCTTACCAGCCCCTCCATGACTCTCTCTGGGACTTGGCTGGCCAACCCATTGAGCTGACACTCTTGAAGTCCAGGCTGATCTGAAAAATCTGCATCAATATCACCAACTAAATGATCTCCAAAGGCAGCAGGTTCAAAACAACTCAATCTCTTCTCCCTGAACCTGCTTTTCTTACTAGCCTCTCCTCAAACTTATTTTATCTCATTTGCTCTTGGTTAATAGATAGCCTAACCTAAGCAGAGTCAATCAGGTATTTTCCCTGAGATATTTCTGAATTAGAACTAAGAAAATTTTAGGCTTTTGGGATGGGTAGGTGTCAAAAGTGGTAAGATTTAGGAATGCCCAGTAACCACATACACTATTGTAGGAGAAGCCAGTCTGTAGGACAAAAGATCAAAGCTGACACAAAGAGAAAAGAAGCCATACTAGACGGTGACATAGAGTCTTGCAACATTCAAACTGACTGTTTAGCTGTCTCTGAGGCACAACTTCTTACCTTCCTTTTATCAAAGATATACAAATGGTCTTTCTACTTAAGCCAACTTAGCTAGCATTTTTACATAATAATAATAATAATTTAAAGAACCCCTACGTAGAGGATCTGGGTAAACTGCTCCAATTCATTTTCTTCACAGTTGTGGCAATGACTGGGAGATTTCTGCACTAAAATTAAATCACTATAATGCACCTATAAGGCAATGATAGTTTTATAATTTTTACATCCAGCAAATGAACACTGAATGTTTTAAATTGATAAACTACATATAATGCTTGGATCTAATCAGTTAAGTATGTAATATTTAAAAATGCATTTGTTTAGTTTGAATACAATCATTCAATAATGCTAATTCACTTAAGATGACCTATCTAAAATCTGTCTAAGGTTGTTTGTCTTTATACTGATTTCAAGAATTCAATAAAAAGTAGGAAATGTTTCCTTTTTCTTAGTGCCATTTAATGTGTAAATAAAATATACATGCCATTCTAACATTTGAAAAGTTCAATAAGGCAAAGATGATGAGAAAAGAGACCAGATAACAGAAGAGTTAAAAGGAAAATACTTTTTTAAGGAATAAAAAAATAGACATCAGAATGCATGCCCATTCACTGCACATCATCTTATGCAGATCCATATGCTATCTAATATTTACTTAAAATGAACAATCTCCATAGCAACCAGTGGATAAAATGACACATGAGGTGACTGTGAAGTGCAGACATTTCTTATACTAAAATTGATTATATAATAATGGAATTCTATTGTTTTTACCTAAATATATGTGGGATAATAGAGTTTTAAACATGTGTTTTCCAGACTGTAGTTGATAAGATAAATATTTTTCTTCCATATATTTCTTTTCTGTTTTTATTCTGCCATTTCCTTTTTCTTTTCTTTCTTTCTTTGTTTTTTGTTGTTTTTTTTTTTTTTTGAGTTGGAGTCTCACTCTGTTGCCCAGGTTGGAGTGCAGTGGCCGGTCCCAGCTACCGCATCCTCGACCTGCTGGGCTCCGGTGATCCTCCCACCTCAGTCATCCAAGTAGCTGGAACTACAGGTGCGCGCTACCACGCCCGGCTAATTTTTTAATTTATTGTAGAGATGAGGTCTCGCCAAGTTGCCCAGGCGGTCTTGAACCCGCAGGCTCAGGCAATCCACTCACCTCAACCTCCCAAAGCGCAGGATCACAGGCTGAGCCACCGAGCCTGGCTTATCCTGCCATTTTTATTTGACAATTTAAATATGGAAGGCTAGTAAAAATAAAGCCAATGAGTATGTTAGGCAGAATGATATTCCCCAAAGATAATCATGCCCTCGTTTCTGGAACCTGAGAAGAAGATGTTATCTTACATGTACAAAGACACATGTACAAAGACACACAAATGTGAGTAAGGCTACAGACATAAGATAAAGAAATTATCCTGGATTATTTGGGTGGGCCTGATGCAATCACAGTCATGAGTTGCTTAATGATGAGGGTATATTCTGAAAATGTGTCAGTAAATGAACATCATAGAGTAGTATACTTGCACAAACCTAGATGGTGTAGCCTACTACACACCTAATTTATATGGTAAAGCCTATTGCTCCTAGGCTATAAACCTGACCAGCATGGTACTATACTGAATATTTAGGCATTGTAACATGATGATATTTATGTTTCTAAACATATCTAAATATAGAAAAGGCACAGTAAAAAATATATTATTATCTTGTGGGACCACTGTCATGTATGTGATTTGCCAATTAATGAAATATTACTTTATGACAGTGACTCTACATGAGTCCTTACAAGTAGAAACCCTTCCCAGCTGGAGACAGAAGATACGATGACAGAAGTCTCAGAGACGCTACATTGCTAGTTTTGAAAGTAGCAGAAGGGGCATGAGCAAAGGAATGCAGGTGGTCTTTAGAAGCTGATGACCTTAGATTCTGCACATAGGAAACAGCCTCACTAACACTTTGAATTTAGCCCAGTGAGACCTGTGTTAGACTTCTGATCTAAAGCACAATAATATAATAACATTGCATTTAAGTCACTTAGTTTGTGGTAGCTTTTTATAGCAGCAATAGGAAACCAATAAACTTGTTGTGACTTTGCTGTGGCTTTATAAAGAAAGACAAGAGCAAGTTAAAGGAAGGGAAAGGAAGAGTCCTACATTCCCTCATCCCTACTGTATGTAATTTGACATATCGGTGCAAAGCACAAGTCCCTTCAAGCCGGTGGCGACCCCAGTCATAGAATTAGTAAGTTACCATCAGCATCCAAGAACCCAGGGAGTATTCCAAGAGATTCATGATACTTTATGCCCTTTGCTAGGCTCTGTTTATACCACGTCGGCGTCCTTCAATTGCATAAGCTACATTGAATCATAATTAAATGTGAAAACAAGCCCAAACTTGCATATCTTCCTTAAACAGACTATCCAATCAGTTAAGCAGAAAAATTTGTTTTTCCTAAGACACTTTCTGGGTGTGGATATGTGTGTATATATTTACATACATTTTTAATAATAGAGAAAACTTTTCCTCAAAATATTTTTTTTTGAAGGGCCTTTTTCATAGAATGGCTGTTAAGAGAGAAAAGGAAGATTCAGCACTTTCAAATTCATTGTCCCATTTACATATGAAATGACTTTTAAGGAAAGACATTTTCTTTTCTAAAATTAAGCAGTCAATAGGTATTTAACAGATATTTATGAATAATATTTGACAGAACTCTTTTTTCTCAGAACTCAATAGTTCTCAATATGTGGACACCTGGGGGCTTCCAAGATCTTTTCAGAGGGTCAATGAGGTACTCTCTTTTCCACAGCATATCCATGTGAGATATTTTCTTCATATACTTCAACCTAAACAGAATATTCCAACAGATTGAATACAGAAGCAAATATGTGAACCTAGTTCTTCAGTTTTAACAAACTTTATAGAAATTGCAAAACTGTAAAACAATGCCACTTTTCTTATTTTTTTTAACTTTAAAAAATATAGTTAAGCCAGGCTTGGTGGCTCAGCCTGTAATCCTGCGCCTTTGGGAGGCTGAAGTGAGTGGATTGCCTGAGCCCGCGGGTTCGAGACCCACCTGGGCAGCAAGAAATCAAAAAATCAGCCGGGCGTGGTAGCGCATGCCTGTAATTCCAGCTACTTGGAAGGCTGAGGTGGAAGGATTTCCAGAGCCCAGCAGGTGAGGCTGCGGTGGCCAGGAGCAGCCACTGCACTCCAGTCTGGGTGACCGAGTGAGACTCCAACTCAAAAAAAAAGAAAAAAAAAATATATATAGTTACTTTCTTCAGATGCTATTTATTTCGATATGCAATCATCTGTTAATGATTTTCAATTAAATCAATACGTAAACATATTTCAAATGTTTCAGTGTTGGTTTCCAATCTGATAAATATCCATTGGTAGGATCCATATAAACAAAATCTTTTTGAAGTTATCAATTATTTTGAAGAGTTTTCAGGAGTTCTGAGTCCAAAAGGATTAAAAACCACTGCTCAACCTCAAAAGACCTCCCAAATCTCTGAGATCAGGAAAGAGTTCAAGAGTCAGGGGAGCTGAATAAGGTTTGTTCTGTAGGATGTCAGCATGTAAAGGTGTACAAGATGATCCAATGAAGGATAAGAAGAAAATAGTAAAATCTCAGTGACATATATTTTATTTCATTCTTTGTTTAGTTTCTATATTCATATAGTTTTATGGCATACACAATAAATTTTGAAATAAATGAGTATTAATATACTGTGAGGAAATCCCATTGTCAGCAACCTGCTCTTCACATGGAGCTTGGCCATAGACTTCGCTGAGGCATCACCGTGGTTTGGGCAGCTACTGTGGCTGCCGCTGCCGCTGCCACCCCAGCCGGCAGCCATTCCACCTCGCACTGCCAGTGCCTGAGGTCAGCCATAGCCGCCACCTCCTCCAAGGCAGCCACTGCCTCCTCCTCCAAGGCAGCCACTGCTTCCTCAGAGGCAGCCATTACACATCACACCGCCTGTGCCTGAGGCGAGCCACCACCGCTGCTGCCTGAGGCAGCCATTCCACATCACATGGTCAGTGCCTGAGGCGAGCTGCAGCCACCGCTGTCAAGGCAACCATTACATATCACATGGCCCGTGCCTGAGGCGATCCACGACTTCAGACCTTAGAAGCCCCTGCAAGCAAGAACTGCTGAGGTCAACTACCACCAAGGCGTCCTGCCAGGCTGTGGGTCTCCTCCCATGTTCCTTGAGGCAACATCTCCCTCCCCTTAGGGGCGGGCAAGTAGCTGAGATAAAGAACATCTGGAGCAAGGGATAGCACCACCTGCTGCTGATTCAAGGTAACAACACTGAAAGGAGAAAAATGGAAGCCTGACAGACACAGGCCAGATCTGAGTGGTGAACCGGGCAGTCGTGAACTGAGTGATGATCTAACTGCCCTTCACAACAGGCCAGGGGCAACAGATCCTAACTGTGAACAAGCTTAGGCCTGAAAAGACAGCTAGAAATCAGAGCTGAAAGGACATTTGACTTAAAGGAAAAGTCTCAGAGTGTGCTCAATTGGTTCTGTTAATCTACTGACCTGATTATATTCCTTCTGTTTTGTACCCCCCTTTTTTTCCTCCTTCTTTTCCCTTCTTTTCTTCTTTCTGTAAACCATATCTTTGTATAGAGGAATAGCACACCAATAAGGAGG